>NW_028170900.1:55317-112972 GCF_963971535.1 Notolepis coatsorum | reverse complement strand
CGACCTTGGGAAGTACACTGTAAACCCGCATGTTCAAAATAATTAATTCGTTTGAGTAGGATATACTCAATATTCTATGAAAGTTCTACTAACTTACATATGTTGAGTTTGTGTGACTTATTCTTATGTTTTGATTAAATTAAACTCATAGTTTTTGATTGCCTTGGAACTATTCACGTATTAAGTAAGTATAATGTAAAAGCATACCTTAAGTACATCTTAAAATAATTAAGTAAATACAGAGTATTGGTGGTTCAGTGGTAGAATTCAATAAAGTAATATCTTATCTTATCTTATAAAAAATATATTTTCCACTAATTTCTTTGTTTCAACATTACTGTCTGATGCAGTAACATTAGTGTGATGATGTGTGCATGAGAACATGCAACCTGCATGTTTATGTGAGCACTGGATGAGGCAATTATATTAAAGCATGTATTCGTTTAGAAAAGCTCAGCTCTGCTGAGAAGTGAGAAATAACGGCATAGAGACGCAGGTTTCTGAAAATAATATTTCTGCAGCAACAGGAAACGACTCTTTTCAGCTGTTGTGTCGTGCGCAACTGCAGAGGAATTGTGGGATATAACTTTTACCTGACCACTCGTGCGCACTTCATGGCAGATGCAGCAGCGGTGGACGTGGTACCGTCAACTTTCTTTCCCCAGTGAGTAAATTGCATGACGATATTTGCCAATTTGCGGTTATCTGTGGTCATTTAATCTGTTCGGCTATGTAATTTGTAGATATAGTGCAAATTGCGTGAACATGCTAAGCGCATCTTTTGTTCAAGTTAATTGCATGATGTTCAGTATGTATATAATTAGTGTGGGTGACCTGGCGAAGCCAGGTTGCCACCCACACTATACATATCCATACTCTTTTTATTATTTATTTATTTATTCCACCGATTTTGCAAACACTTTGCAACACGTAAGCGTTCGCGCCCCATACACGTGAAAGGTATCAAAACGAGCGGCTTGCCTATGGCAACACCGGTCTCCGAACTCGTAAAGTTTCACCGCACCGTCTGGCTACGAATCGACTTTAAACGGTAAAATATCGGTCCCATTGGGAATGCATTGCATTTTAGAGTGTAGCAGCTGAAATAATCTTTTTCCCCCTACCTTGGGTGAATTGCGAGTGTGATCTCAATTTTGGACGTAGAAATAAAACAAACACATCAAAACGATGACACGGCTGTCAACCCGCTCACAAAAGAAAAATAAATGGAATTGGACATTTCTATCTCAACTGACGACCATTTGTTTGAAGGTTCTCCTCCCCATTGACCGCCATGCAATCGCACTCTAGAAATCACATTTTTCACACTATTTTTTAGCCTTCTGTTCCGATCGCCGAAGGAGTGCCACAATATCGCACGAATGTCACAATATCGCGCACAACCCTTCGCCTACTCGTTGTAGTGCTCATGTGCGCGTCACAACGCTTCATCTCTTATAGTTTTCTTTTAATCAATGTGACAATGCAGTCATGCATCTGCCTCCATAGAAATATGCAAGTCATAGTGATTGCTTCACCTGTGTGGCTCATGGCTCACTCATGATTGGTTCAGCTGTGTGGCTCGTGGCTGAGCTGCCAATGACATCATCCACTTAACCCATCATTGGCCATCACTGTGTTGCAGTACTGAATTGCTGACAGCGCCCTCTGTCTTGTGGGTTGTGTCATTGTACTCAGTAGGGATATCCTCTTTCATTTTTCATTGGTCCATGTTGACCCCCTTTCATTGGTCGATGTTGACCACTCCCCCGATCCTTAGACCACGCCCCCTTAGGCCACACCCCCTCAGTGTATCTCTTGAACCGTTTGTCGTAGAGACTTGCGGATTGTGCCATTAGTCGATGTTGACCACCTTTCATTGGTCGATGTTGACCACTCCCCCTGTTGACCACCTTTCATTGGTCGATGTTGACCACTCCCCCGATCCTTAGGCCGCGCCCCCTTAGGCCACACCCCCTCAGTGTATCTCTTGAACCGTTTGTCGTAGAGACTTGGGGATTGTGCCATTGGTCGATGTTGACCACCTTTCATTGGTCGATGTTGACCACTCCCCCGATCCTTAGACCACGCCCCCTTAGGCCACACCCCCTCAGTGTATCTCTTGAACTGTTTGTCGTAGAGACTTGCGGATTGTGCCATTGGTCGATGTTGATCGGAAAAATCCGAAAACTCGAAAAAATCCCAAAACTCGGAAAAATCTAAAATCCGAAAAAGTTCAAAAACTCGGAAAAATCCCAAAACCCGAAAACTCGGAAAAATCCGAAAACTCGGAAAAATCTAAAAAGTTCCAAAACTCCGAAAAATCCCAAAACTCGGAAAAATCCGAAAACTCGGAAACATCAAAAATCCGAAAAAGTTCAAAAACTCGGAAAAGTCCGAAAACTCGGAAAAATCCAAAAACTCGGAAAATTTCTAAAACTCGGAAACATCAAAAATCCGAAAAAGTTCAAAAACTCGGAAAAATCCGAAAACTCGGAAACATCAAAAATCCGAAAAAGTTCAAAAACTCGGAAAAGTCCGAAAACCCGGAAAAATCCGAAAACTCGGAAACATCAAAAATCCGAAAAAGTTCAAAAATTCGGAAAAGTCCGAAAACCCGAAAACCCGGAAAAATGCAAAAACTCGGAAAATTCCGAAAACTCGGAAACATCAAAAATCCGAAAAAGTTCAAAAACTCGGAAAAGTCCGAAAACCCAAAAACTCTGAAAAATCCGAATACTCGGAAACATCAAAAATCCGAAAAAGTTCAAAAACTCGGAAAAGTCCGAAAACCGGAAAAATAGTGTGTAATAGTGTAATAGTGTGTAATAGTGTAATAGTGTAATAGTGTGTAATAGTGTGTAATAGTGTGTAATAGTGTAATAGTGTGTAATAGTGTAATAGTGTGTAATAGTGTAATAGTGTGGCCAATCAGGCCTACCCCGGAAATAGCAATGGTTGCGGAACAGCTACAGGCGCCCTGGACCACATCCTAATGACTAATGACGGGTTTCTGCCTTTTTTCCCTGTGACCTCCAGGCCCAGTGCTGATGTCCCCGAAGCCTGGGAGTCTGGTGGAGTCCTACCCAGAGCTGGGCATGGGCAAGGGGCTGAGCAGCTCCCTGGACACCCGCCGGTCCCAGAGCAGCTGACTTACATCCAGGACCAGCTGAGCTCCAAAGAGGACCAGAGTCATGTTTGCATGTATTAGCTCTAGAATTGCCACAGTTATCCAAGTAACAGGTGAACGTCCAAAGGAACCATAACTGATTTAATGAGCCATTCGCAGTTTCACTGTATCGGCCATGTGTACTTAGACTTGCATGGCTTAATCTTTGAGACAAGCATATGCTACTGGCAGGATCAACCAGGTAGCCTCCGATCCGAGGTGGGCTCACGCGGACGCCTCAGCGAGATGTGACCCGAGAAGCGACATTTTGTTTTTGCTACATTTAATTTGAGTCTGTTTTCAGTTATCCAATTCGAAATCATAAATAATTCACTCTGAAGTATCTTATTCACTTGTTCTGTGCTCTCAGCGGATGCATATATAGTTGTATCATCAGCATAAATCGCTGTACCTGCACTTTCCAATACATAAGGCATATCATTTACAAATATAGAGTAAAGGAGGGGTCCAAGACAACTTCCTTGGGGAATACCACACTGGAGTGTTACCATATTTGACATGGAACCATTAAATATAACACATTGTTGTCTATTAGACAAGTAGCTTCTCATCCATTCCATGGCAGTGTCTTCAATACAATACAGTACAGTGTAATTTCAATAATAATAGGTCATGATCTATGATGTCGAAATCCAAGAGCACTGTACCCACAACTAACTTCCTATCGATCAGCTGTAGCCAGCTATCTGTAAGAGATGTTAAAGCAGTTCCTGTAGAGTATCCTACTTTGTATGCATGCTGGAAATCAGAATTAATGTTGTTTTCGTTTAAATACTTTTGAATCTGCTTGAACACAATTCCTTCCAATTACTTCCAATTCTACCTATTACTGGTAAAATACTAATGGGCCTACTGTTTGAACCTGTAAATGGCTCTTTACAGTTCTTTGGTAGTGGAGTTACTTTGGCTATTTTCCAAGGCTGAGGAAAGACACTCTCTTCAAAACATCAAGGTCCCCCATTTTGCAATTCTTAGTGACATTGATCAGCGTTGTCCTGAGCTAGCCAAGTTCGTACGTGGTGCTGGAAATCCTTGAAAAATGCTTGTATTTCAATGTGCTGTTTTCAAGGTTTTAAATGTGCTTCAATTGTGTATAAAGTGCTGGAAAGTTATTGTTGAAATTGTAATTGCATTTTCATAATAAATCGCTATCTGACTGAATAGTTTGGATTTTGGTCCTGTTATTACAATATTTATCATCTCCGTTACATATAAGCTTGCTGTAATGTCTAACTTGCTGTGCCTAATCTGATCGCATCTGTATGATCCAAATGCAAAGGATGGCATGTCAATTTGAGTTGCTTTTTCTGTCATCTGCGACATCTTCTGTCAAGTTCTTCTGTCAGTTACAGTGGGTGACAATATTGTCACAAGGAAAGATGAAATTACCTACCTGGGTTCCATCCTAGAGGCTAATCTCTCCTGTGACAAAATGGCATCCAATGTAATAAAAAAAAAGTCAACCAACGAACTAGATTCTTGTACCGGATCTCCTCTCTGGTAAACAAGAATACCCTGAAGACTCTGGCAGGAGCACTCATTCAAGGGTACTATGACTATGCTTGCACCTCATGGTACCAAAGCACCTCAAAGGCGCTAAAAACAAAATTACAAACATCTCAAAACAAACGGGTCAGACTACTGCTTGACCTTACTCCTAGAACCCGCCTCACCCCTGCCCAATTTGACAACCTAGGATGGCTTAGAGTAGACAACAGAGTACAGCAACTTGCAATGGGCCTGGTCTACAAGACACACTACACGACCAAGGTACCCATGTACATGGCAAAATATTTCCCAAAGGTCAGTGAATACCACGATCACAACACCAGAGGTAGCTCCACAAATCATGTTAAACCCAGATTCGGCTCAAACAAGGGACTAAACACGTTTCGCAATTATGCCACAACAATGTGGAACGCCCTACCCAAAGCTGTAAAGGAATGTGAATCACAACCCACATTCAAAACCGCTCTTAAAAGAGCACCTACGGGAGGCTGCAATTCGAAACTGGCCACCGTAAATGCCCAAAACCCCCACCACCTCCTAATAGACAGTCTCCTCCCCACCGCATGTATATATTCCCTCCCCGCCGTATGTATATTTCTCTCCCACCCACCCACCCCCTCCTAATGTACAGTCCCCTCCCCATCATATATACTCTGTCAGGATCTAGGGGTAACAGTACTGTATATTTGAATACCGTTTATGTCACAAATGTATCAGTACTAAATACCTATATGTCCCTATGCCATAAATGTCATGTATGTTGTGTATGTCATAAATGTCTATATGAATTGAAAATGGGGGACCCTGATGGAAACAAGACAAGCGTCTTTCTCAGGTCTGCATCCCCTTAACAATTGTATGTATTGAGCCGTACTGTATTGTACCCATTCTGCAATCTGTTAAATAAAGTTTTCATTCATTCATTCATTCATTCATATATGTCCTGATGAATAGAAAATGGGGGACCCTGATGTAAACAAGACGAAAGTCTTTCTGAATGAATGAATGAATGAAAACTTTATTTAACAGATTGCAGAATGGGTACAATACAGTACGGCTCAATACATACAATTGTTAAGGGGATGCAGACCTGAGAAAGACGTTTGTCTTGTTTCCATCAGGGTCCCCCATTTTCAATTCATATAGAAGTTCTCTGGTCTGCATCCCCTTAACAATTGTGTGTATTGAGCTGTACTGTATTGTACCCATTCTGCAATCTGTTAAATAAAGTTTTCATTCATTCATTCATTCAAACTTTATCCGACTTGCTTTCACGCAAACCAGTGTAGCACGTCACTATTCTGCTGACGTCATTCATTCATCTAAGCCAATGGGAGGTCACATTGTTATACCAGGAGTCATACCAGGCACACAGACCAATGAGAGACGTCGATATTCCCCACTGAACTAAACCAGGAAGTAGAAAACGTTCATTCTTATCGGCAAACTTCGTCATTATATGCCAAACCAGTTCGATTTTTTAAAATCTGCTTTCACAGTTACATTCACACCTCTCACCCAACCTTAGGTCATGTCATTAATCCTTACGTAAACCACTTCCCCGCACTTAAATGGAATCTAACGTCACACGTTAAGCCCAAACTGAAGATTTTGGCCATCCCGTTTTAAACAGCGTAAATATGACATTTCTCTTCGTTTTTAAAGCAATCAATTCATTTTCGCCAACTCCTACACATCATAGCTAGTATCGCTCCGTTTTTAATAACAATCCGACCGTCGCAACATATACTAAACACATAATATTCGCTGACGTCCACGGTTTTCCACGTGTGAGCTCGCATACTTTTACACTGCCAGTGCAGTAGGTGGCGGTATGTGTATTTTCGAGCTCAGCAGAAGAATAGACGGCTTCCCGTAGTCACACACTTCAAAGCCCCAGTGAGTGACGTACATCAAACGTCTCGACCCCGGCCCGGCCAGTCTTTCTCTGCTCTTCGAACAGAAAAGACCGGTACTTCATACCTAAAGTGATTCTATACTATTCCTACAACGGATTACGCATTTTCGTTATTTTTCATTCGAAAACTATATACACAGACCGCAGATTTCAGTTCCAGCTGACTCCGAAACAGGTTTGTGATGCAGAATACACGTTGGAATTACAATTACAGTCACTGTGTGTTTGCATTGTGGCTAAGCTCGCTAGTAGCTACTACCGCATTAGTTTAACGTTAGTTAATACATTGACATGCTTAGTCTAGTGGTGAGAGCTATGTTTGTATCACAACTACAACGGACTACTAATTTAGTGTACAAGCATGCCTTAGTGTACAAGCCAAGACTTTCGATGTATTAGCGAACGTTAGAATCATGCTATGCTACGCTACACACTGCATGCTGTTGGCGCAGCAGCCATTTTCAGCAAAGGTCTAGACAGCCTTGGGCTACTAAGGAGGAATAAAAGACGCCACACACTTCATTGCAGTTTCACACACCACTGACCGAATCTCACAAGTGAGCCGGCAATGATCCCTTTATTGGAACCAGCTGCGTAATTGTCAAGCTGACAAGTATGACGTCAGCATAAGAGCATTAAAGAGATGCATCGTTCACAACTGTTCAACACCCCCACTTGATCTTATTCTGATAAAACCTTTGACATACATTTACATTTTCTTTTCTTTCATTTTTAACCTTCAACACCAAAAATAAAATACACAAACTTTTCAAGCATGACCTTTGTTGCAGGTTTGGTTAACATATCAGCTACCATTTCTGTTGTTGGACAGTATTCAATAATAATGTTTCCATCATTTACTGCAGATCGAACAAAATGATATTTAATGTCAACATGTTTACACCTTTGGCGACACACAGGATTCTTTGAAAGTGCAATTGCCCCTTGGTTATCCTCAAAGATTGTCACTGGTGCATAATCATTTTCACTATCCATTCCTTTTAATAACTGCACAAGATAAAAACTTTCCTGTGTAGCAGCTGCCAAAGCCATATATTCTGCTTCACATGTGGATAAAGCAACTGTAGGCTGTTTCTTAGATTTCCAGGAAATAACAGGTCCTGTCTGACATAGACTAAAACAGTACCCAGTTGTGCTCCGTCTGTCATTTTGATCTGCTGCCCAATCAGCATCACAATATGCAACAAGTTTTAGTTTTGAATCACTTCTCTTGTAACACAACTCCTGGTCTACAGTTCCCTTCAAGTATCTCAACACATGTTTTGCTGTTACCATATGCTGTTCTTTTGGTTCGGATAAGTGTTGAGACAACTTACTGACAATAAAACTTAGATCAGGTCTAGTACATGTCATTACATAAATCAAGCTGCCTACCACTTCACGATACCTCTTTTGATCAACAGATTCACCTTCATTGTCAAATTGTTGTTTATACTCACATGGAGTCGATCTTGCCTTGCAGTCAGACATGTCAAACCTTTGCAATATTTTCATGATGTACCTTTTCTGGTTCATCTTTATTTCACCATCTGTCTGTGTGAAATCAATGCCTAGAAAGTTCTTAAGTTTGCCAAGATCTTTCATCTTAAATTTGGCTCCCAAAATGTCTTTTACATTTTGGATTGTTTGACTGTTGCTTCCTGCAATGATAAGATCGTCAACCCAGATTATCAAAATAATCCTTTCACCTTTAGATGTTAGTTTATTGTAAACACAATGGTCAGCCGGGTTTTGGATAAAACCATTTTCACTTAGATAATCATGGAGCATTTTATTCCAATTCCGTCCTGATTGTTTCAGACCATACAGTGATTTGTTAAGTTTACAGACCAGTTTCTCCCCCTTCTCTGACTTAACCTCAAATCCTTCAGGTTGCTCCATAAACAACTCACAGTCTATAGGAGCATGTAAATATGCCGTTTTAACATCCATTTGATGCAACTCCAAATTATGTTCTACTGCAATTTGCATTAGACTACGTATAGAGGTCATATTTGCGGTTGGAGAAAAGGTTTCCTTATAATCAATACCAGACACTTGACTATAGCCTTTTGCTACATACCTGGCTTTGCATGTTTCAACTGGGTTCTCTTTCACTGTGTAAACCCATCTGCCCCCCACTGCATGTTTACCTTCTGGCAGTGTGGTCAGGGTAAATGTGTCATTTTCCCTCAGTGAATCCATTTCCTCTTCCATAGCTTTAGTCCATAATTGAGAATTTGGTGATGACATAGCCTCCTCCAATGTTTGGGGCACATCACAAATAACTCTATAACAGTAATCAAGGGTTAGTTCTTCTTGGTCATCAGATTCGACTTTACACTCATAATCCTTCAAATATTGAGGAGGTTTTCTTTCCCTTTGTGGATAAGATTTACTCTGGAAATATTGAGGAGGTTTTCTTTCTCTTTGTGGATAAGATGTACTCTGGCTACTTTGGCCTTCACCTGTCTCAATGTTATCACAAATCTCATTCTCCTGTGACTCTTTTGTGAGTACATTTGCCGCACGACCACAGGGAGGGAGGGGAGGATTTACACAGTGTATTAGGGGACATCATATTGGGATAAACTAATTTAATACAAATGAGCTGGGGCTACCTCACTGTGGAGGTCAGACCTCTGATACCATGGGTCAGGGGATTTTACCTCTTAAAAGGGAAAAACCTTGTTAGACATGACCTGACAACAAATAACCTAAACACTAGGACCTGGCCAACGAGGATGATGTAGGAACGTTATACTTTTTCATTCATAGATTCTTCCAAAAATACCTTCTAGAAATTAAGTGTGTTTTTGATTGTTTTCTGTTTTATTCCCGGTAAAGGCTGTAATCTTCACTCGCACACCGTGCGAGTAATTGATTTTTTCCGGTTCGCACACACATATTTCTAGGGGCATATGCGAGCAATATGGTCGCACTGTAGAGCCCTGTTAATACTTGAATACGTTTTGAAATAAAAACCGCTACTTTTATACAACAGTCAACAAAATATTGATTTATGACCAGATGTCATTTCGGGACCGGTCCCGTCGGGTGCAAGAGGTTAATTGACCTGTAGTTCACACAGCACAAAGATTATATAATCCTGTGACATGATTGGAGGACATATACAAGCTTATATTATAGTCTACATAACTAAAATAATGTGTGCTAAACTATTTACAGTTTTGGTCTACGTGAGATTATGTGCAAAATAAATCTGGATTGTTTTTCAGTAAAGCGCTCCTTTAACTTTCTGGTCTGTGTGAATATTTGAAACCCCATCTGATTTGTTCATTATCTATCGCAAAATTTAGTGAGAAGAACAGCATGCCACGCAAGGGGAAGAGGTCTCAGGCTGCAAAACGACACTGCACTAAGGTCGTGGAGGTAAGTGACAGCAAGGTATGTAGTCCACCTTTCCCATGCACAGCTCAGCAGGAAGTTCCGGCTGCAAAACGACGCTGCACTAACGTCGTGGAGGTAAGTGACAGCAAGCTATGTAGTCTACCTGTGGTTTGCACAGCTCAGCAGGAAGTACAGTGTGAGGTTCAACAGGTCTTAGAGGTTTTGGAAAAGGACACTGTGCAGCAGGAAGCACGCATCCCACCACCGCCTGTGATCTCCGTGCAGGCGTCCTATAGTCAAGCTGATGACCGATATGACGGTGAGTTCCGGAATCAACAGTGTGCCTGTATGGCACTGACTTTTCTAGCATACGTGAATGAACACCAGAATGAGGGCTGTGACTTGAAGGAGGCTGATCTTAATAAAATACTAGATAAGGGACACAGTGTGTACAAAAAAACCCTCAAAGCGCTGAGGGATCAAGGTCGTGACCGTGGCCTCTACCATTTAGACGTGGAAGAAACGCCACTCGCCATCGAGACTGAGCACCATGCGTACAGTGTGCATAGATCCACTGTGCAAATGGGATATATGAAAGACCAGGGAAGGTCTGGCATAGAGGACTGGTTTTTGAATCTTCACACAAGACTTCAGTGTCTGTCTGCAGATGTGAGCCATGCTCTGCTCACTATATCACCATACACCATTGCCGTGTTTAGAGACCAGTCTGGGAGGTATGGATTGTTTGACTCTCATAGCAGAAATGCTGACGGGCTATCTGAGCCTAATGGAAAGGCTGTAATGATGACATTCACACAGTTGGATGATCTGTTCGACAAGATTTACACGCTGAATTTCTCGCTGCACAACTATACTGACATGTTTGACAGTATGCAGTTTGACTTCATGCAAGTGACATTTGTACCTACAAAGACTCCGTCAGACCATTTGCCTCAAGTGCCACAAGTGCAACCGGATCTGCATGACAAAAGGCCTGTGACGGTGACTGTCGGAGCCAAAACTGAATTTGGACTCCCAATCAGCACAGTCAATGCACCATCCACAAATGTAACGGAAGAGGCTCCACAGATGTCTAGTAAATTAAACAAAAGACAGCGACAAAGAGCAATTAGGAATCAAAGAAAAAGCTCACAACTGTCTGAAGCGGATCTGCATGACAAAAGGCCTGTGACGGTGACTGTTGGAGCCAAAACTGAATTTGGACTCCCAATCAGCACACGGTGTGTGCTGTCAGTCAATGCACCATCCACAAATGTAACGGAAGAGGCTCCACAGATGTCTAATAAATTAAGCAAAAGACAGCGACAAAGAGCAATTAGGAATCAAAAAAAAAGCTCACAACTGTCTGAAGCTCCCAAAAAGAAAATATCTCGGAGGCAGAGATATGAAACAGATAAAGAGTTCAGGAAGAGGAAGCAGCAAACCATAATCGAGAAGTACCGAAATAATGAAAAATATAGGCAGAAGCAGAAGCAGACAATGAAGCAGGTGCAGGAGCAGAAGTACAAGCATGATCAACAATTTCGGCAGAAGCAGAAGCAGGTGATGAAGCAGGTGCAGGAGCAGAAGTACAAGCATGATCAACAATTTCGGCAGAAGCAGAAGCAGGTGATGAAGCAGGTGCAGGAGCAGAAGTACAAGCATGATCAACAATTTCGGCAGAAGCAGAAGCAGGTGATGGTGCAAAGGTACAAGCATGATCAACAATTTCGGCAGAAGCAGAAGCAGGTGATGGTGCAAAGGTACCAGTTTGATGCCATTTACAGGGCCAATAGGAAGCGATATTTTCGCATGAGATACAGAACAGATTTGCATTTCAGAATGGCCCATAATCTGCGCTGTTCATTGAAAATAAGAGGCAAATACAAAAAAGTCCAAAGATTCCAGCTTTTAAACAAAATCGATGAAGGAAATTGGCTACTTCAGATGGCAATGGCCACTTTCCAGGAGCACATTAAAGCGGGGCCAACTTTTATATGTACAGTGTGTCACCGTGCTCTTTTCCCCAATCAGGTGAAGGTTTGCCGGCGAACTAATTACAAGAACAATCCACATGTGGTTACTGCCTGTTTGACAGGAAAATTTGTTCATGTGTGTGGTGGTCAGTGTGGAGGCCCTGAGCAATGCACTGTGCCTGAGGAAAGGAGAGTTGAGTGGATTTGTCCGACGTGTGATTTGCATTTAAAGAGAGGAAGACCTTCGTCCATAGCTGTGGCAAACAAAATGGAGTTGGCACCCATTCCCCCAGAGCTCTGCAATTTGAATGTGCTGGAAAGACAACTTTTGGCCAAAGTTCTGCCCTTTGCCAAGATTGTCACACTTCCAAAAGGTCAACAGAAAGCTGTACATGGAGCTGTAGTGTGCGTGCCATCTGAGGTGGAAACCACAGTCAACACCCTACCGAGACTGCCCAGCTCATCCCACTTGTATAGAGTGAAGCTGAAGCGACGTCTTATTTACAAAGGCTATCAGAACTTTCACACGGTCAATATGAGACATGTAGTTGCAGGCCTGTCCAAATTGATTGAGGCACACCCAGACTATAGAGAGGTGTCGATCAGAGATGATGCTGACATGTTTACAGAAATTATTGAAGACCTGCTACAAGACCCACCCACTGATGCACCAATAAATCGACCAGACACGGAGTTTGACAGCTGTGATGACTCGGAAATGCTTGAGATGCAAGCAGACACAGAGTTTGACAGCTGTGATCTGCCAGAAATGCAGTGTGAGGTTCAACAGGTCTTAGAGGTTTTGGAAAAGGACACTGTGCAGCAGGAAGCACGCATCCCACCACCGCCTGTGATCTCCGTGCAGGCGTCCTATAGCCAAGCTGATGACCGATATGACGGTGAGTTCCGGAATAAACAGTGTGCCTGTATGGCACTGAGTTTTCTAGCATACGCGAATGAACACCAGAATGAGGGCCGTGACTTGAAGGAGGCTGATCTTAATAAAATACTAGATAAGGGACACAGTGTGTACAAAAAAACCCTCAAAGCGCTGAGGGATCAAGGTCGTGACCGTGGCCTCTACCATTTAGACGTGGAAGAAACGCCACTCGCCATCGAGACTGAGCACCATGCGTACAGTGTGCATAGATCCACTGTGCAAATGGGATATATGAAAGACCAGGGAAGGTCTGGCATAGAGGACTGGTTTTTGAATCTTCACACAAGACTTCAGTGTCTGTCTGCAGATGTGAGCCATGCTCTGCTCACTATATCACCATACACCATTGCCGTGTTTAGAGACCAGTCTGGGAGGTATGGATTGTTTGACTCTCATAGCAGAAATGCTGACGGGCTATCTGAGCCTAATGGAAAGGCTGTAATGATGACATTCACACAGTTGGATGATCTGTTCGACAAGATTTACACGCTGAATTTCTCGCTGCACAACTATACTGACACGTTTGACAGTATGCAGTTTGACTTCATGCAAGTGACATTTGAATCAGACATGGAGTTTGACAGCTGTGATGACTCGGAAATGCTTGAGATGCAAGCAGACACGGAGTTTGACAGCTGTGATGAGCCAGAAATGATGGAGATACAAGACTGTGTTGAAAAGCAGCAACCACCCAATGCAGAGAATGAGAAAGAGGCACTCAGACCTGGACTAGGCCTAGATAGTTGCTTGCAACCTCTAGACATGGGACAAGAGACGCTGACGTATGGTGATGGCATATTTAGCATTGCCCCCGCACAAGGAAACAAGCCCGTCGGCTTCTTCAAGGTCCCCAGACTTGAAGCAATGGCTTTCCCTGTCCAGTTTCCTACCGGAGAAAATACATTGGATGCTGAAAGAGCAGTGCGGCTGTCTCCAAGCATGTATTTCAACGCAAGGCTTTTCTGTGTCGATAATCGTTTTGCGAGAGACCAGAGCTACCTATTCTTTGCCCAGTTTGTCACCGAGACACAGTTGGCCACAAACAGCATGTCCATCCAGTTGAGGAAAGGCAAACCCTTTAGCCGAGATGGACGCAAAATATGCAACAAGATGTTACAGGACAAGGTGGAGGTCGAGAGGCTGGTGAAAAACAGAGATGCAACCCGATTCATGCAACCGCTGAGAGGGACTCCAGCTTACTGGTCGAAAACGATGAAGGATCTGTATGCCATGGTCAGACAACTGGGGACGCCTACCTTTTTTCTGACCTTCTCGGCCGCAGAATTCCGTTGGCCAGAAGTTGTCAATGCGATAAAATCCCAAGAAGGTCAACGGGTTAATTTCGATGAGCTGGACTGGGCCCAAAAATGTGACATTCTCAGAAGCAACCCGGTGACGACCATGCGCATGTTTGACAAGCGGGTGGATGCTCTGATGAGAGAGCTGCTGCTGTCTCCGGCTCATCCAATTGGTGTGGTTGTGGATTACTTTTACCGGGTAGAATTCCAGGCCAGAGGGAGCCCTCACATACACATGCTCTGTTGGGTAGAAAATGCCCCAGAGTTTGGCGTCACCGATGACGCCAAACTATGCGAGTTTGTGGACCGCTACATCTCATGCCAGTTGCCTGACAAGGACAAGGAACCGTTGCTTCACAAGAGTGTCACAGAGCTTCAAATGCACAGCAGAAACCATTCCAAGAGCTGCAAGAAAGGTAAGAAAGCATGCAGATTTGGATTTCCAAAACCACCAATGCCAATGTCGTTCATAACCTATCCGTCGGCATCATATGGCGTCGATGAGGGTGAAGGTACGAGCAACGCGGGTGAAGGTACGAGCAACGCGGGTGAAGGTACGAGCAACGCGGGTGAAGGTACGAGCAACGCGGGTGAAGGTACGAGCAAAAAACGTAAGCGTGCAAAGGTCAGCAGCAAACTACAGACAATGGATGCGCAAGCAGCCAAACGTAAACTCCAACCAGTGTGGGCTTTACTGAACGACTCCAGCGCGCAAGTGGACAACCTGACACAGCTACTGACGCAGTGCAAGTTGACTTATGCGGAGTACACCAAATGTGTCCAGGAAATGACAAATGCCAGTGTCATGGTAATGAAGCGTGATGTCAAGGACTGCTGGGTGAATAACTATAATCCATATTTGTTGACGGCCTGGAACGCCAACATGGACATCCAGTACGTTCTCGACGAGTTTGCGCTCATTCAGTACATGCTCAGCTACATCACCAAACCGGAGCACGAGATGAGCGAATACCTGGCGAAAATCATCCGTGAGCTCAGCCCAGAGAGTGTGCCTGAACGAGAGGAAATGAAGCAAATCCTTCAAGCCTACTCAAAACACAGAGAGGTCAGCGCTCAGGAGGCTGTGGCCCGTACGTGCAGTTTGAAAATGAGAAAATGCTCACGTCAGGTTTTGTTCCTACAAACTGATGAGAATGGACTGAAAATGAGTCTCCCGCTCAGCCAGCTTCAGTACAGACCAGAGGATGACGAGAACGTATGGATGACGGGTATTCCCGACAGATACAGAGCCAGACCACGAACACTGGAGTTTGAACCCATGTGCCTTGCCATTTTCACATCCCACTACAGAGTGCTCTACCGTGAGCAGGGGACCAGCGGAAATTGCCATAGGCTGTTAAACGACATGGGCATCATTCAGAAACGCACGAGGGGGAAACCTGCAATTATCAGATACGGTCACTTTTCTCAGAAGAAGGAGCCAGAGAAATTCTACGGCAATTGGCTTAAACTGTACCTCCCCCATCGTGACGTGTCCAAACTGAAAACCGACCTTTTACCCACACACAAAGCGTTTCACGACCAGGCCTGGGTGACGATACCCGGGATCCACGACATGGTCAAAGTCTCAGAATTTGTTAAACTCAACAGAGAGAAGTTTGAGAAACACAGTAAAGTGATGGAGAAAGCTATGGACAAGTTCATCAAGGATGGTCCTATCGAGGATGCATGGGGCAGATTTGACCCCGAGAGTGAGGTGGTCCAGTTGGAATGCATGGCTGAGCGAAGTGACGCTCAGCTGCATGAGGAGGAACAAGATGATGTACCGGCGTACATTGGTGGAGTTATTCCAGTCATGGACGCTCCCCAGATGAGCCCCGATTTTCTGCGCACAATGTGTCAGAACCTCAACCGGGCACAAGCATCCATCTTTTACTCTGTTCGCGATTGGTGTATTGACCGCGTGCAACAACATGAGCAAACCCCCCAACAGTTCTTCTACTTTGTCACCGGTGGTGCTGGCACTGGGAAATCCCACCTCATAAAGTGCATCCACGGTGAGGCAACAAGGATACTCCGGCAACTCCCCAGACTGTATGATGATGACATATCCATGCCAACCGTTATACTGGCTGCATTTACAGGCACGGCAGCTTTCAACATCTCTGGTAACACTTTGCATTCGCTCTTGAAGTTGCCAAGAAGCCTACAGCCACCCTACCAAGGACTAGGAAATACCTTGGATGTGCTGCGGGGAAAGCTGTCGGATGCAGAGATCATCATCATCGATGAGGTTTCAATGATTTCCAAGCAACTGTTTGCCTACGTCGACTGGAGACTGCAACAAATCAAAGGCAATAAGAAACCGTTCGGTGGCATGTGTGTAATAGCGCTGGGCGATTTCTATCAGCTCCCCCCATTGGGGAAAAACAAACCGCTCTGCGTACTTGAGGAGGCCACGATCGACCTCTGGCAATGCCACTTTGAGATGATCACGTTGACCGAGATCATGCGACAGAGAGACGACCTTCCATTTGCGGAGCTTCTGAACAGAATCAGAGTCAGGGAAAAGACGCATCCGATAAGCCACATGGACAAAGCTCTGCTTGTTCGGGCTGTGCGTAACCCCGCCCATTGCCCTAAGGATGTCATGCACATCTTTGCAACCAACAAAGAGGTTGCCAAGCACAATGCCGCTACTTTGTCTGCTCTCCATTCCCACATCACCCAGATAGATGCACAGGATTACACGAGAGATCCAATGACGGGTGAGATGGACAGACTAGAAAGGCCGCGTAAGGGAGATAAAAGCGATCTGCTAGACATACTTCAAGTTGCCGAGGGTGCCTGTGTCATGATCATGCGGAACGTCGACGTTGAAGATGGGCTAGTCAATGGAACATTTGGCACGATTGGTCGAATAGTCACCCAGACGGCCAACGGTGCTACTGAGGTGACCATGCTTGGGCTTGTGCTGGACAATGCAGATACAGGACAGAGATGCCGCCAAAGGACATCTGGTCGTGGTGACAACTTGGTCTACATCGAGAGGGCAGAGGAAAGGCTGAAATTCAAGAAAGTGACTCGCAGGCAGTTCCCCATCAAGCTGGCTTACGCATGCACCGTTCATAAAGTCCAAGGCATGACGACACAATCTGCCGTGGTTTCATTGAAACGTATCTTTGCACCAGGCATGGCCTACGTTGCTCTGAGTAGAACGACTTCACTGCAAGGACTTCACATCATCGACTTCAATGAGAGACAGATATTTGCTGATCCTGCAATCACCGCTTCATTGGAGTCGATGAGGAAAGCCTCGTTTGACACGGTTATGCCACTATTAAATTATGTACAGCCAAAAGAAAATGGCCAAATATTAACAATTGTCCACCACAACACGGAAGGATTACCGGCTCATATCCAGGATACCAAACGGCATCACGAGTTGCCACTTGCCGATGTTCTGTGCCTCACCGAAACTCACCTCTCTGGCTCTTTTGTTGCCGACAGTCTGCAGTTGGAAGGGTACACCATGTTCAAACGCAACAGACATGAGTCGTACACAAACCTTCCTCGGTTGGCAAAAAGAGCGGGCGGTGGTGTCGCCGTCTACGTGAGGGACCATTGCCAGGCATTTGAAAGGCATTTCCTGCAAAATGTGACTGACCTGGAGTGTGTCGTTGTGAAGGTTGAGGCCCCTGTCAAAGCTTTAATCGCTGCCGTGTACAGACCACCAGATTACAGTCCTTGCCAATTCATACCAAAACTGCAGGCGCTTTTGGACACTTTGGAAATTATGAATCATCAGCCAGTCGTAGTCTGTGGAGATTTTAATGAGGATCTACTTTCCGGATCAAGGAAGCCCATATCTGAACTGTTTAACAGCAGAGGATATACCCAACTGGTCCGAGAAGCCACCACTGACAAGACCACATTGTTGGATCACATTTACACTTCAAGACCGCAGCAATGTCTACAGTCTGGAGTATTACGCACATATTGGAGTTACCACAATCCTGTATACTGTATTTTGAGCTCTACTTAGAACTTTGCGTCATTCCATGTAGCCATTGTGGTTGTGGTTGGTGTCGGGAGTGATTGTAGTCTGTGAACTTGTGGTGGGTGCAGTGGTTTTGGCTGAAACCACTGTGGTTGTTGAAAAAAGTACACGAAGAAAAAAGTACACCGCGCAGGGACCGGACGGCCCCCCCGAAATACCCCGTTCGTCACGTTTAAATAGATGGATCTATTAATAGATCTACAAAACGAACAAAATGTGTTCCGTAGTCAAAATTATTACGATTATAACCTCCCTTCTTTCTCTTATAAAAGTACAGGTTATCATCAATCAGATGGATCTATTAATAGATCTACAAAACGAACAAAATGTGTTCCGTAGTCAAAATTATTACGATTATAACCTCCCTTCTTTCTCTTATAAAAGTACAGGTTATCATCAATCAGATGGATCTATTAATAGATCTACAAAACGAACAAAATGTGTTCCGTAGTCAAAATTATTACGATTATAACCTCCCTTCTTTCTCTTATAAAAGTACAGGTTATCATCAATCAGATGGATCTATTAATAGATCTACAAAACGAACAAACTGTGTTCCGTAGTCAAAATTATTACGATTATAACCTCCCTTCTTTCTCTTATAAAAGTACAGGTTATCATCAATCAGATGGATCTATTAATAGATCTACAAAACGAACAAAATGTGTTCCGTAGTCAAAATTATTACGATTATAACCTCCCTTCTTTCTCTTATAAAAGTACAGGTTATCATCAACTTCTCTCTCGCTCTCATTCTGTTGTGTTCATATAAAGCTGCCGTGGTCTCTCTCTCTCTCTCTCATTCTGTTCTGTTGTGTTAATATAAACTTTGGATAAGCCTAGCCAAACAAAGAATGTACCTGAGTGGACTGTTAGTTCTTTCCCTTTTGCTGTGACCTTGGCGTGGTGGGAAAGCTTGTGTGCTTGTGTGCCCCAATGCTTGTATATCTTATCATGTGTTGTCATGCTTGTTTATATGTTTGTAAAAAAAAAAAAAAAAAAAAAAAAACATGTTTGTTTATGTTTGTTAAATATATATATATAATAATAAATAAAAAAAAAATATGAGATGGAAGGCGGCTACATGGCGTAGTGGGCAAGGCGCTTGCCACGGAATCTGGAGACGCTGGGCTTGCCTGTTCGAGCCCAGCGCTCCACATTTGCTTTCAGTTTAGCTGGTCGTTCGTACTAATACACATTGGCCGTATTAGGGGGTGGGAAACTGATGGGTGGGGATTGGGCGTTGTGGACAGCGACTCCTACAGGTCGGTTGGTGCGCCTGCGCAGTAGAATCAGGAAGTGTCGGGGCAGCGTGAGCCTCCCACGCGTTACTCCTCGCCACCGAGAGATCGAGCTTTGCATGACCTCTAATAAAAATGTAACTAAATATCCGTTTGGCGTAAAAAATTAAAGACGTCATGGTTTGATTAAGCCTAGTCGAACACTCATCTCTGCCACTCGTATAAACTGCCTCGAGTGGAATGTACCTGAGTGGACTGTTTGAGTTAGTTCTTTCTACGGATGCACCGAATGGGAAATTCTTGGCCGAAACCGATACCGAAAATAGGAAACAGTTGGCCGAAAACCGAATGCCGAAAGGCCGAAAATGATTAATATAAATATATATATATATATATTTTTTTTTTAGCTACCTGATTATGGCAAAATACATGATTATGGCTAAACTTAACTTAAATAATATTAATAATCACTATGGGCCCATAAAACATTTATTCAGCACTTTTGAATGCATACATTAATTCCAGACTGTTAAGACTAAAAGACTACAACGATTGATGACGACTTCCTGTCCTCGCATTTCCATTTCCGGTTTAACGATAATACATTTTCAACAACAGATTGCTGCTAATTAAACACTTCATTTAAACGGAGTAACGTTAACGTTATGTCGAGTTCATACGTGTAGTGTAGTATGAGCCGAAAGAGCCTTTTTAACCATTGTCGGCCGATAATTTTCGGTAGCCGAATTTTCGGTGCATCTCTAGTTCTTTCCCTTTTGCTGTGACCTTGGCGTGGTGGGAAAGCTTGTGTGCCCCAATGATCCTGAGTACTATGCCAGCATGAGCAGATCCTCAAAGGTTCTACCTTGCTGTACTAGTCCCAGGTGAGAGGTCAGACTAACAACAGCAACAAAACTCTTTAATTACAAATATGTTTATGTGAATTTAGGGCACGGTGCCAAGTTCAGTAGCTATGTGATGACAGACGTCAACATCAAAACAAGTCTGCATATCCAACTGGTTTAGGTAAGGAGAATTGAAATCTTATCCTTTGGCTACATCCGCATTGTATAAAAGCTACTTGTGATAATGTAATTGTGGTAATGCAATCGTGATGCACCTTGAATTGACTATGCAGCACTGATCAGAGATGTTTTGCGTTGCTTTTGCAGATGATGGAAACAGCCGGTGTATGGTGACTGACGCATCCTGGGGTTCAGTAATTGTTGAGTGAGAAGAGACCTTTGATCTGCCACTTCTTGGACACATGGTGCCATGAG
The DNA here is from genome assembly GCF_963971535.1 of Notolepis coatsorum. NCBI lineage: Eukaryota > Metazoa > Chordata > Actinopteri > Aulopiformes > Paralepididae > Notolepis > Notolepis coatsorum. The sequence goes on along the minus strand of NW_028170900.1, from coordinate 92,248 downwards.
AAAGGGTGAGTATTAAATAATACAACACGAAAGGGAGTTTGTGTTATAGTTAATAAAATCACATCTGTAGTCATATAGATCTTGACGGCCATGAAATTAGAAAGAGAATCATTGCAGAGAGAGTGTCATTGCACTACACAGTAGGGATATCCTCTTTGATTGGTCTATGTTGACCACTCCCCCGATCCTTAGGCCGCGCCCCCTTTTTGTATGCTTTGAACCGTTTGTCATAGAGACTCGCGAGAGACCCTCTCCCCCGTTGGCCGGCGGTGCACAGGCGTCACCCACACTTTCACAATTTCCCCCGCGCGGAATTGTCTAGTTAATATTGTCTTGCTAACTCTGTCTCCATTTTCTTCTAAAACAACTGTAACCTGCATGTGTTCCAATTAAAACATTACAAGGCACAGCGAAATGTTGGTTGTTTATGCATGAAAAAAATTAAGAGTTCGCTGAGTGTACTTTTGGATCAAGTCTAAAACGAGTGAGTGAATAATTGTAAAAGATGGCGCCGGTCCTCCTGTCGAAGCCACATATCTGTATTTGTTTGAGGTTTGTTTTGACGGTTGGTTGGTTTAAATTCATGTTTGGTAAATATATGTTTGTTAAAGACGGGTTTGAGGGAGATGGGCATTAATTAATTTGGGTCAAATTTAAGTGTAACGAGTGAGTGAATAATTGGTTGATGAGTGTCATGGCGCTGCGGTCCTCGTGGCATGTTAATCGTCAAAGTGTCGAAGCCACATATCTCCATTTGTTTGAGGTTTGTTTTGACTGGTAAATTGATGTTTGGTAAATAGATATATATTTTTGTACAGTGTCAAAGACGGGTTTGAGAGAGATGGACATTAATTCACACACTAGCTTAATTGCTGTAACCTGATCCCTGCCTGTCCCGCTTTTTCTCTCTCTCTCTCCCGCTCTCTTGCTCCCTCCCCCTCTTTCTCTCTTGCTCCCTCCCCCTCTTTCTCTCTCTCTCTCTCTCTCTCTCTCTCTCTCTCTCTCTCTCTCTCTCTCTCTCTCTCTCTCTCTCTCTCTCTCTCTCCGGCTCTCTCTCTCCCTCCCGCTCTCTCTATCTCCCGCTCTCTCTCCCTCTCTTTCCCTCCCGCTCTCTCTATCTCCCGCTCTCTCTCTCTCTCCCTCTGATTGATGGTTAAACATTCAAACTGTGATAATTATGTATTCCATGATCATGTTTTTTGTAAGCTAATAGTAATGAACTTGTTATATTGAGTTGTAAGTTATTCTGGTATAATATGTTTCATGGAGGTCTAAACGTTGGATTTTCTTCCTTTGCTTTTCAGGTAGCAAGTGCTGTTGTGGAAATATTCAAATGAGCCAAACAGTAAGCTGTATAAATTATTTGTAAATATAAAAACATATTTGTGAGAGTGGGACTGTATCGTTGAGACCAGAACATAGTTTATTAATCTGTTTCCACAGAGCTCAGTTTTTTCTCATAGTTCCAATATGGTAGTCTGGCAGTGTAAATTGTGTGCAGCTTCTTTGACTTCTAGAATACAGTTATGTAAACCCTACAGACTGCAAAACAGCCACTTTTCCAGAGTTAGCCCTCTTCCATGCCTCTATACTGATTGCATGTGTACATTTCAGATGCTTAATGCACTGAGTACTCATTTGTCAAGATATCATACTGCACAACTTAGCAGTAGACCAGAACAGAGTCAGAGCCCTGTGGTAATTAATTTCGGGAACCCTTTTCTGAATCAATTCTCTTAAGTCATCTCAGAAAGCATTTAAAAAATCATGAAACAGTGACATGCCCATATAAGGAGTGTAGCTATAGCACAAATGTTTACTCTTCATTCAATTCCCATAAAAGCAGAGAACACCAATTAAGTCTTGCATCAGACTTAAAAGCTGTCGTCGTTGAGGATCCCCAAGACAGGTTTTCTGAGGTCACAAGTGATTTGCATGAAGAATGTCCAGGCCAGAGCATAGAAGTGGTGGATGATGATCAATGTGACACTGACAATCTAAGAAATCAACTTAAAATGAACGTATCTTCCTTGTTCCTAAATATGCAGGCTATCCTCCATGTCTCAAACACAGCTATTCAAGAAATAGTAGACCACTTGAATCAGGTCTTCTCCTGATCTCAGCCATTGATCAAGGAGGCAGTTAATGACATATTTCAGAGAAATGGTCACAAATATTGCAGAACCTACACTGGATGAAGTTGTTGGCGCTGTCATGAACTGCAATGTTCTGTCTACATCTACCTCTAAAGGTGCAGAGTTGTGTTCAACCAAGCGCAGAAAAAGCTTTATGGAGCGCAACTATCCATGTGTAATGCCAGTAGAGTATCAGTTGGAACAACCAGGACATACCAGCATGTATGTTCCCATCCTTTCAATGATTCCAGAGTTGTTTAAAAACACAGACATCCTTGACAAGATTACAGAACCAAATACTACATCTGGCCAATATGTGTCATGCTCTGATGGCTCCTATTTCCTTGAAAATTAGTTACTGTCAACAGGGAATCTCATCCTACCACTTCAGCTATATATAGATGATCTGGAAATTGCCAATCCGCTTGGCACATCACGTAAAATTCACAAACTTTGTGCTATATATTGGGTCCTCGCCAATGTGCCACCAAAATACCGATCAGCATTACACGCTATACAGCTGGCAATGCTGGTAAAAGTGACAGACATCCATAGGTATGGATATGCAGCTGTACTTGCTCCATTGCTGCGTGAAGTTCATACTCTGGAACGAGATGGTGTTTTCATTGAAAGAGTTGGTCAGAATATCAAAGACACAATCTGGTGTGTTTCTGCTGACAATCTGGGCGCTCATGGATTCGGTGGCTTTGTGGAGTCATTTAGAGCAGGCTATGTTTGCAAATTCTGTCTGGCCACAAGTGAACAGTTTCAAACAACTGAAGTCAGAGAGGGAGAGTTTTCTCAGAGAACCAAAGTCAGCCATGACCTGCATGTACAAACTGAACATGACACTTCGAGCAGCCATTTTGGTGTTAAAGGTGGCTGTGTCTTACGTCAATCCCTGAATTACTTTCATACAATCACAGGGTTTCCTCCAGATCTACTTCACGATCTTCTGGAAGGTATGGTTCCTGTGGAGCTTTCTCTCTGTGTTAAAGAGATGATTCGGCGAAAGTACTTCACTTTAGAGTATTTGAACCAAAAGATTGCATCATTCCCGTATCAGCACGCTGATAAAGTGGATAGACCTCACCCAATTCCCAAAACATTTGTTTCTCGAGGAACAATAGGAGGCAATGGGCATGAAAATGCCACTCTGCTCCGACTGCTTCCATTACTTGTAGGCAGTGTAGTACCAGCGGGTGATGCAGCATGGGCAGTTTTGATGGAGCTGAAAGAGGTGGTCGAGTTAGCATTGTCTGATGAAACCTTAGACTATTTTCAGTGCAAAATCAGTGATCATAGACAGGTACGTATTAGAGGTTTTCCCTGCAGTTACACTCTGTCTTAAACATCACTTTGTGGAGCATTATCCCACTCTAGTTAAGTGCTTTGGACCCCTGCTGCATGTTTGGACCATGCGATTTGAGGCCAAGCACCGCTTTTTCAAAAGAGTGGTGCATGACACTCTATTCAAAAATATCTTGAAGACGATGGCAATCAGACACCAACACATGATGGCATATCATCTTGTTATGGTTTGTAACCGACCCCAATCGCACAACACAAGACAGGTATGATGGTTTGCCAAGAAACAGATATTTATTTAGAACAGGGAAAAAGGGCACTGTCCCTTTAAGGGAGAAAACACAAAACACTGGAATAACACAAGAGGGAAAGGTAAAGTGCCTTTAAGAGGCGGGCAGGAAAAGGGAACACTATGGGAAGGTAAGGGAACGCCTAAGGGAAGGTTAAGGGAACGCCTAGGGAACAGAGGAACTAGAGACTAGGAGATCTAGGGAAAGAGGACTAGGGACTAGGAGAACTAGGGATAGAGGACTAGGGACTAGGTGGAACTAGAAGGGGAGAACTGGGACAGAGGGGACTGAGGCCCGCGGAGGCGGGCTGGGGAACAGGGAGGAACTGGGGACAGAGAACCGCGGAGGCGGGCTGGGGACAGGGAGGAACTGGGGACTGGTGGGAAAACATCTGGGCCGCTCTGCAGAACAGAGGAGAGGGTTAATATTCAAAGGGAACAAAACAGAGCAGATGCAGAACAGTCCAAATAACAAAGTAACAAAGTAAATACTATCTTCGTGTGAACAAACACACAGTGGGAGATGAAATGTCCAAAATAATATCCACGAGAGAACAAAACAGAGTGGGAGATGAAATGTCCAAACTAATAACTAAGTGAGAACTAAAGGAGGCAATACGCTGGGTGAGTGACATCACAATCAAAACTCACCCAGGCGTATGCGTAATGGTACAGGAACAGCAGCGGGAACGGGGGCAAGGGGCATTACGCTGAGTGAGTGACATCACAATCAAAACTCACCCAGGCGTATGCGTAAAGGTACAGGGACAGCAGCGGGAACGGGGGCAAGAGGCATTACGCTGAGTGAGTGACATCACAATCAAAACTCACCCAGGCGTATGCGTAAAGGTACAGGGACAGCAGCGGGTACGGGGGCAAAAAGCATTACGCTGAGTGAGTGACATCACAATCAAAACTCACCCAGGCGTATGCGTAAAGGTACAGGGACAGCAGCGGGAACGGGGGCAAGGGCACTACGCTGAGTGAGTGACATCACAATCAAAACTCACCCAGGCGTATGCGTAAAGGTACAGGGACAGCAGCGGGAATGGGGGCAAGGGCACTACGCTGGGTGAGTGACATCACAATCAAAACTCACCCAGGCGTAATGGTACAGGGACAGCAGCGGGGCGAGGGCATCGCCACCGGGTGGCTGGCTGTCCGAGCCGAGGGACAGAGTGCTGGAACAGTGGCGGTGGCGAGGGTGTCGTCCACCGGGTAGCCGCTGTCGGAGCCGAGGAACAGAGTGCGCGCCACACCTTGGTGTGCGCGTCGGAACAGTGGCGGTGGCGAGGGTGTCGTCCACCGGGTAGCCGCTGTCGGAGCCGAGGAACAGAGTGCGCGCCACACCTTGGTGTGCGCGTCGGAACAGTGGCGGTGGCGAGGGTGTCGTCCACCGGGTAGCCGCTGTCGGAGCCGAGGAACAGAGTGCGCGCCACACCTTGGTGTGCGCGTCGGAACAGTGGCGGTGGCGAGGGTGTCGTCCACCGGGTAGCCGCTGTCGGAGCCGAGGAACAGAGTGCGCGCCACACCTTGGTGTGCGCGTCGGAACCGAGAGACGCCTCGGGGTGCGTCTGCGAGGAGGAGTGTGCCAAGCACGAAGGTCTGGAAGATGCGCGTCGGCGCGCTGAGGTCTGGAGAGCGTGCCAAGCTCGAAGGTCTGGAAGATGCGCGTCTGTGCGCTGGTACGGAGGAGCGTGCCAAGCTCGAAGGTCTGGAAGATGCGCGTCAGTGCGCTGGTACGGAGGAGCGTGCCAAGCTCGAAGGTCTGGAAGATGCGCGTCTGTGCGCTGGTACGGAGGAGCGTGCCAAGCTCGAAGGTCTGAAGTGGAACACTGGAATACCTCCCGTAGAGGATTAGAGAGCGCAGTACAGTGTCTCCCTCCAGGCAAACGGCGGCAGGTGGCGAAGGCTTGAGCGCATCTGGCGCGCTGGTCTGGAGTGGAACACTGGAATACCTCCCGTAGAGAATTAGAGAGCGCAGTACAATGTCTCCCTCCAGGCAAACGGCGACAGGTGGCCAAAGCCCTTGAAGATGCGCGTTGCGCGCTGGTGACAGGAGAGCGTGCCAAGCCCTTGCAGATGCGCGTTGCGCGCTGGTGACTGGAGAGCGTGCCAAGCTCGAGGGTCCGGGAGATGCGCGTTGGTCTAGATGTGCGTCAGGACGAACAGCTGCGCTGGGGTCTGTAGTGGAACGCTGGGGTGCCTCCCGTGGAAGTTACAGGGAGCGCAGAACAGTCTCCTCCACAGGCTACGGCGACAGCAGACGAAGGCTGGAGCAAACATCTCAAGGCTGGAGAGATCCATCATACAGCATTGGTAGACCAGAGGATCTCCCGAAAGAGTCTAGATGTTAGAGAATATGACTCAGCATGAATACAACACGACCCCACGCCAAAACGAGGGGAAGCGCCCTGGTATTTAAAGCCCACAGGGGGAACTAATTAGCCTGCCACCACAGGTGCGAGAGGTAATTGATAATAGTCCAGGTGTGGCCACTGAGAGTAAACGAGAGTAAAGAACGAGAGGGTGGGGGCTAGAGAGAGTGAGTGAGAAGGGAATTTCTAACAGTAGGCTTTAAAGAAACAGAGAAAGGTGGTGAGCAGCGGGCAAAACCTCACAGTACCCCCCCCTCAACGGGAGCCACCCGGCGACCCAAAACAAATACAGACAGAGTGGCAGGGGGCAAAACAAGAGGTACTGGCCAAGCCAGCAGGGGAAGCCACCACAAGAGTGGGGCTAGCAAAAGAAACAGGGTCGCCGAGGGGTAACTAGGGAAGCAGAGGGGCAACTGGTCTAGAGGAACTGGGTCTAGAGAACTAGTCTAGCGAACTGGGCAAGAGAACTGGTCTAGAGAACTGGTCTAGAGGAACTGGGGGGCAAGCAGGGTAGCTAAGGGGTAACCATGGAAGCACCGGGAAAGGGCTAGCAGAGGGAAGGTTAGCTGCCAGGGCACTGATAGCTACAGGGCCTATGCTAGCTGTACTGCTACATCAACATAGAGGCTGCGCAAGCTGCCGGAGCCAGGCTAGCAGAGGGAAAGGGTAGCTGCCAGGGCACTGATAGCTACAGGGCCTATGCTAGCTGTACTGCTATATCAACATAGAGGCTGCGCTAGCTGCCGGAGCTAGGCTGGCAGACAGGGCTGGACCAGCATGAGAGCACAAGCTAGCTGGAAGGACAGTCCTAGCTGTGTGAGAAAAACTGACCTTGCTAGCTGAAAGGGCAGTCCTAGCAGTGGGATAAACTACACAAAAAAGTGGAGGCCATGCAGAGGGACCGGGTTAGCTGCTTGGGCCTGGCTAGCTACAGGGCCTATGCCAGCTGCAAGGCTGCATTAACATAGAGGCTGTGCTAACAGCCGGGGCCAAGCTAGCAGACCGGGGCTCTGCTGAGGGACTGGGTTAGCCGCCAGGGCATGGCTAGCTACAGGGGGGTCAAAACAGGGCTAACAGGGAAGCCAACAGGGCTAACAGGGGAGCTAACAGGCTAACAAGGGAGCTAAACAGGACTAACAAGGAAGCTAAACTGGGCTAACAGGGGAGCTAGAGGGAACAAGAAAAAAAAAGGCAAACTCAACATACACCGTCTGTGCTGGCTGGGGTCGTCGATTTGGTGGGGTCGTACTGTTATGGTTTGTAACCGACCCCAATCGCACAACACAAGACAGGTATGATGGTTTGCCAAGAAACAGATATTTATTTAGAACAGGGAAAAAGGGCACTGTCCCTTTAAGGGAGAAAACACAAAACACTGGAATAACACAAGAGGGAAAGGTAAAGTGCCTTTAAGAGGCGGGCAGGAAAAGGGAACACTATGGGAAGGTAAGGGAACGCCTAAGGGAAGGTTAAGGGAACGCCTAGGGAACAGAGGAACTAGAGACTAGGAGATCTAGGGAAAGAGGACTAGGGACTAGGAGAACTAGGGATAGAGGACTAGGGACTAGGTGGAACTAGAAGGGGAGAACTGGGACAGAGGGGACTGAGGCCCGCGGAGGCGGGCTGGGGAACAGGGAGGAACTGGGGACAGAGAACCGCGGAGGCGGGCTGGGGACAGGGAGGAACTGGGGACTGGTGGGAAAACATCTGGGCCGCTCTGCAGAACAGAGGAGAGGGTTAATATTCAAAGGGAACAAAACAGAGCAGATGCAGAACAGTCCAAATAACAAAGTAACAAAGTAAATACTATCTTCGTGTGAACAAACACACAGTGGGAGATGAAATGTCCAAAATAATATCCACGAGAGAACAAAACAGAGTGGGAGATGAAATGTCCAAACTAATAACTAAGTGAGAACTAAAGGAGGCAATACGCTGGGTGAGTGACATCACAATCAAAACTCACCCAGGCGTATGCGTAATGGTACAGGAACAGCAGCGGGAACGGGGGCAAGGGGCATTACGCTGAGTGAGTGACATCACAATCAAAACTCACCCAGGCGTATGCGTAAAGGTACAGGGACAGCAGCGGGAACGGGGGCAAGAGGCATTACACTGAGTGAGTGACATCACAATCAAAACTCACCCAGGCGTATGCGTAAAGGTACAGGGACAGCAGCGGGTACGGGGGCAAAAAGCATTACGCTGAGTGAGTGACATCACAATCAAAACTCACCCAGGCGTATGCGTAAAGGTACAGGGACAGCAGCGGGAACGGGGGCAAGGGCACTACGCTGAGTGAGTGACATCACAATCAAAACTCACCCAGGCGTATGCGTAAAGGTACAGGGACAGCAGCGGGAACGGGGGCAAGGGCACTACGCTGGGTGAGTGACATCACAATCAAAACTCACCCAGGCGTAATGGTACAGGGACAGCAGCGGGGCGAGGGCATCGCCACCGGGTGGCTGGCTGTCCGAGCCGAGGGACAGAGTGCTGGAACAGTGGCGGTGGCGAGGGTGTCGTCCACCGGGTAGCCGCTGTCGGAGCCGAGGAACAGAGTGCGCGCCACACCTTGGTGTGCGCGTCGGAACAGTGGCGGTGGCGAGGGTGTCGTCCACCGGGTAGCCGCTGTCGGAGCCGAGGAACAGAGTGCGCGCCACACCTTGGTGTGCGCGTCGGAACAGTGGCGGTGGCGAGGGTGTCGTCCACCGGGTAGCCGCTGTCGGAGCCGAGGAACAGAGTGCGCGCCACACCTTGGTGTGCGCGTCGGAACAGTGGCGGTGGCGAGGGTGTCGTCCACCGGGTAGCCGCTGTCGGAGCCGAGGAACAGAGTGCGCGCCACACCTTGGTGTGCGCGTCGGAACCGAGAGACGCCTCGGGGTGCGTCTGCGAGGAGGAGTGTGCCAAGCACGAAGGTTTGGAAGATGCGCGTCGGCGCGCTGAGGTCTGGAGAGCGTGCCAAGCTCGAAGGTCTGGAAGATGCGCGTCTGTGCGCTGGTACGGAGGAGCGTGCCAAGCTCGAAGGTCTGGAAGATGCGCGTCAGTGCGCTGGTACGGAGGAGCGTGCCAAGCTCGAAGGTCTGGAAGATGCGCGTCTGTGCGCTGGTACGGAGGAGCGTGCCAAGCTCGAAGGTCTGAAGTGGAACACTGGAATACCTCCCGTAGAGGATTAGAGAGCGCAGTACAGTGTCTCCCTCCAGGCAAACGGCGGCAGGTGGCGAAGGCTTGAGCGCATCTGGCGCGCTGGTCTGGAGTGGAACACTGGAATACCTCCCGTAGAGAATTAGAGAGCGCAGTACAATGTCTCCCTCCAGGCAAACGGCGACAGGTGGCCAAAGCCCTTGAAGATGCGCGTTGCGCGCTGGTGACAGGAGAGCGTGCCAAGCCCTTGCAGATGCGCGTTGCGCGCTGGTGACTGGAGAGCGTGCCAAGCTCGAGGGTCCGGGAGATGCGCGTTGGTCTAGATGTGCGTCAGGACGAACAGCTGCGCTGGGGTCTGTAGTGGAACGCTGGGGTGCCTCCCGTGGAAGTTACAGGGAGCGCAGAACAGTCTCCTCCACAGGCTACGGCGACAGCAGACGAAGGCTGGAGCAAACATCTCAAGGCTGGAGAGATCCATCATACAGCATTGGTAGACCAGAGGATCTCCCGAAAGAGTCTAGATGTTAGAGAATATGACTCAGCATGAATACAACACGACCCCACGCCAAAACGAGGGGAAGCGCCCTGGTATTTAAAGCCCACAGGGGGAACTAATTAGCCTGCCACCACAGGTGCGAGAGGTAATTGATAATAGTCCAGGTGTGGCCACTGAGAGTAAACGAGAGTAAAGAACGAGAGGGTGGGGGCTAGAGAGAGTGAGTGAGAAGGGAATTTCTAACAGTAGGCTTTAAAGAAACAGAGAAAGGTGGTGAGCAGCGGGCAAAACCTCACACATCTTGCTTCACCATCATATTTCAAGTCAAAAACCCAGGCATCCAGGGTTGACTCTGTTCTGGTTTCATCTCTACCAGCAGTAGCCCAGGTACACATTAGAGCAGGGGTTCTCAACCTTTCTGCTGCCAAGGCACCCCTGTGTTCAATAAAATATTCCAGGGCACCCCTACATACGATAAAGACTTTTCCGGTCCTGTCTTTTTTGCTACAATGATGACAAAAGTGCTTGCTTTCAAAATAATGTTTATTTAAGAAACCGGGAAACACATTTGTGTGTATATGCAGGCTATATAATGCATTATTAACAGGTGTTTCAGGTCTAAATGGCTTAGTACTGTTGACATTACACTGCTTGTAGTAGTAAATCAAATAGCATAATTCTTTAAATAAAATTACAGAAAATCATCACTAAAGCGCTATCTGTTGCAGCTGCACACTTTTCCATAAAAATAGCATATTTGGATAATTGTGACCATTTCTCAAACTGAAAATCATGTATATTTTTTTTAAATACAGAAAAGGATCACTAAAGTGCTATCTGTTGCAGCTGCACTGTTCTCCATAAAAATAGCATATTTGGATAAGTTTGACCATTTCTCAAAAACAGAAAATCATGTATTTTTTTTTATACAGAAAAGGATCACCAAGTTACCATTTCTCAAAAAATATAAATAAATACAGAAAATAAGCACTCGTTCACTCAGTGGAAATGTCTAGCTCAATGCGAGGTCTGCTGCTGCTGGCTAATAATACGGTCAATACGCGGGGAGATCTTTGACAAGGCAACACGCATGTCATCCTCAAGGCTCAACATGGCCCTATATTTAGTTTTCAGAGCTGTCATCGATGAAAAGCCAGCTTCACACTGATATGTGGTGCTGAATGGTATCAACACCTTAACTGCTGCATCATGAGATACTTGGTACTCAACACCACACTCTGAAACTAGCTCTCCAGGTAGTATCAGATGAGATTTCAATGAGTTCTTCCAATAGTTTGGATGGAGATGTGTCAGGAAGCTTTGTCTCAATGTTGTCTGTAAAGGTTTTTTTTATCCAGAGTAACTTGGTGATCCTTTTCTGTGTTTTATTAACACCAAGTTTCATAATGATTTTCAGATTTTGAGAAATGGTCAAACTTATCCAAATATGGTATTTTCATGGAAAACAGTGCAGCTGCAACAGATAGCACTTTAGTGATAATTGTCTGTAATCCAAACATTTTATATATTTTTTTTAATCTCAAGGCACCCCTGGCAGCTCTCTGCGGCACCCTAGGGTGCCGCGGCACCCCTGTTGAGAACCGCTGCATTAGAGGACACACAGCTAGTGACACAATCTACCAGACATCAAAGGTAACCATCGATGGCACAGACTATGTCTGTGGAATGTTTCTCTCCGTCAGAGTCAGTGGTGGACTGTCTAAATTTAGCCAAATAGAACAGATCTACCTTGTGAATAACGAGGTTTATTTTCTGTGTCGAGACTATGACTCCTGGTATATAGAACATCTTAGGTCCTATGAGCTGTCAACCACACAACCACATCTGTCCATCTACCTGCAGTCTGGTCTCAACGATACAGTCCCACTCTCAGCATACAAGATCGATGGTCTGCTGCTGCTGACTCCCAAGCGATTAATTCAAGTGAAACGGAACTGAGTTCAGCTAATGGTGAATAGTTATTTTATTAATCAATTATTGTGTCTTTATTCACTCGTTGTGTAATTGACCAGTTCATATTCTGTATAAGTTCATATTCTGTATATGTTAATAATGACGCTTTCTGTGTTGTGTTTATGGCTCCTGGTATATCGCCTTAGGTCCTTGAGCTGTCTGTCGACCACATCTGTCCATCTACCTGCAGTCTGGTCTCAACGATACAGTCCCACTCTCAGCATACAATATCGATGGTCTGCTGCTGCTGCTGACTCCCAAGCGATTCATTCAAGTTTCCATAGCACAATGGCAGCTGCCTCCCCACAACCCATGATCCTTTGTGTTGTTGAGACAGACCGGGCTAGAAAATTCAAACTCAGTTCACGACCAGCTTCTGTTGATGCACTGATCAAGATTATAAAAGAACAGTTGGAAATAGACCTCGACTTCAGTTTGCTGTATGAAGATCCAGACTTTGATGGGAAACGTACTTCCCTTGATGACATTACGGAATTGCCACAAAAAGCTGTTGTGCACATTTCACTTTCGCTCGACTCCAGCTCTCTCGCATCTACTGATATACTTTCAGATGTGTCATCTCCAGAACGTCTAAGCAGATGGCCTCCAGGTCCTTTTCCAATTCCTACATTTGCATTCGATGTTGATCTGAAACTTAGAGACGGAAACAACAAATTTGAGAAGAACAAGAGACACCTTAAGTTGACAAGAGACCTAAAGCACGACATCTTAGAAAAGCTTGCATCTACAATGTATGGTTTCAAGGCGTATCCAAGTGATAAAGAGATAGCAGTGGCTTCTGTGGCTCTTGTCGCCAAACATCCCTGCTTGAAGGAAGCAGGATCTGAGACCGGCTGCAATGGATGGAAGAACAGCATCAAATTCAAAATGGGCAATTTCAGGAACAAGCTGAGACGGGCAGGATGTGAGGAGGTCACTGTAAATGCTGGAAAAAGAGGTAGAAAAGAGGTAACATTTCACTACCACACTACAGACGGTTAACCCTTTCACTACCACACTACAGAAGGTTATATTCCGTATTTGCATCGCGTCCCGCTCTGAGCCTTACGAGATACTCCTATCTCCTGTGATACCTAATGTATCTCCCACGAATAAAAAACACATGCACCCCACCTGTATGGGGCCCCGCCCCTTATGGTGGCACCGCCCATATAACCATGACTCTGGTCATGAAACACCCTTCCTCTATTTTCGTCCCAGCGTATTGGATGCGTGCACCATACGAGCTAGCGGAATGAAAAGATTAAGGAAGATTAATAATGTTGGAAGCTTACCGGAGGTTGCTGGCCCCTGGCATCTTCGACGCATGTTTTCGGCGACATGACGGGCCTGTGTTGATGTTCCTCGTTTGATGACTGCACATCGAGGTTCAGCTGTACAAGGCTGGCTGTCGGGCCAGCTTGTACTCAGGTAGGCCCTGTGTCTTCAGGCATGGGTATTAGTGTTAGTAATGCTGGTTTGTTTTGTTAACACAACCATGTTGTGTGTTGGCGCTGGGGGCAGGATGGTTTGGTGAACGTTCTCTGCAGGGAACGGTTTCCAAGCTGTCTTGGGCGTGCTGCTAAAACATCTAAAGCTATTGAAGTGGTTTCCCAAGCTGTTTCGGTTCTGCTCTGATCAGAACCTGTTTGCTGCTAGTACTCTGCGTTGTGATTCAATACCTTAAAGCTCTGGGAATCACTCCTCTTCAAACTGAGTGAGCAGGCAGAAGGAATTAGGAGGAAGGTAGTTTAACAGTTGTTTAATCAAAGTTTAAGAGTGTATACAAATTACAATAAGAAACTGCTATAGTTGTTGATCACGAACACTATGCCGTAAGTGATAACAACCAGACTAATATTACAGTATAAAGAATGATAGTTGATAAGTTGTTGATGGCCTTTGTCCCCTTGGCTAGTGAACAAAGAGTTGATTTTCCCTCCAAGAAGTTCCTTTGTCCTTCTGCTGACCTGCTCGCCTTGGGTGTGGATGGGTGAGATGGTAGGTGAGGTCTTGTCCTTGTGGGTTGGTTGGTTTATTCAGAGTTCCTCTCCTCCCATCACACCCCCTTCTTATAGCCCAAAGCCCAGTGTCTCGGAGTTGATGACATCATCACATTATTGCCCCAATCACAAGCCTGCTAAGCTGGTATTTGAAAATAGGGGTTTGGCTTATAGGCCAAACCCTCTTCACATTTCTGCAAACGGAGGCTGTATCAGCAATCTACCTTAATCAAAGTTTAAACATTGCATCATTTTCATTTCCTTATATCTATTTTTGAATTACAATTGCCCACATAAACACAGCTTTATCACTAAGTCTACTGACTTTCAGACAAATATCTAACAAATCTAATCATTTTGTTAGCTTAATAGAATACATTTCAATACATAGAACAATCAATTAATCATATTGAACATAAATGAAAATAGCACAGACACATTAACTAATTGTAGACATTTAAGTATGACCAAACCTAATTATATTTTAACTTACTTCAATGACTTAATTCAAGATTATAAGTACAATATACCAGGATTTCAATAGTGATCTCCTCTGTGTGTGTGTGTGTGGATGTGTATTTGAAAATGTGTGTGTGTGAGTGTGTGTGTGTGTGTGTGTGTCTGTCTGTCTGTGTGTATGTGTGTGTGTGTCTGTCTGTGTGTGTGTGTGAATGTGTGTGTGAATGTGTGTGTGTGTGTGTGTCTATGTGTGTGTGTGTGTGTGTGTGTGTGTGTGTGTGTGTGTGTGTGTGTCTGAATGTGTGTGTGTGTGTGTGACAGGAAACTCCAGCGAGATAACATGTCTACGTGACCTTTTGTCTTTGGCAGACCAGTTGGCTCTTTGATGTCTCCTAAAAGGAGACATGTTTCTCTAGAATTTCCTGCCCTTTGTTCTGACCCACCCCCTAAAGGGAAGTAATTCTTACCCCAGCTGCCACTATGTGCAAATGCCCTCCTGGGGTGACAATGGCAATCAGTCTATGTAAACACACACACACAATCTATGAATTATTGTTTTGAGGGTCAAGTATTTCCACACATTAGTTAATCATGATATATATGTTTGGATTTTACAACACTATGCTACATGCTATCGCTACTGCCGCATGATATTACTACTGCTAATTGCTATGCTGTTTTAATGTCTCCGCCGTGAGATGTTGTCACTCTCCCGCCTCTTGCCCGGTTCATCAATGAAGGTCAGTCGGTAGCTGTTGTGGGGTTTTTGAGTTCTATTTACCTTTTTCGGGTAAATGGGTTGACAACGGGGTAGGTCGTGGCTAGGTTCCTAGCCAGGTATTTTACCTTGTGTTCCGGCGGGGTTTGTTGAACGGTGTTCCCATCTGGGTTGGCGTCGGGTAGTGGGGCTATGGGTCCAGCCGACATGATAAACATGTTGCGTGTCTGTGCACAGGCAATTGTTGTCTTGGGTCCCACATTGCCTGGCGTTAGGCTGCAGTAGTATAAGGGCAGGGCCGCCTGGGAGAAATGTGAGGCCCTGTGCGTTTTTAAACGCGAGGCCCCCCATCTCCTGGGGCGGCCCTGTGTAGGGGGCTATTGTTTCGTTTTGTCACTCTGCTATGAGAAGGTCTGTCTTGCTACAGCTTTCTCTCCTCTCAAACCATTCATACTGATGGTCAATCGGTATACTGGGGGAGTAGTGCGGGGGGGGGCTTTGTTTACCTTTTTTGGTAAATGGGCTAAACTAGGGCTGGTGTTATGTTGTGAATATTTTGAATGAAGACGGGTCTGGTCCGTCTCCCCTTAACTTTGTGTGTATGGGTTTGCTCATTCTACAGTTTTTGTGGTTTAGCTCTTTTATTCATTTAACCTTTTCATGGTGCACACCACAGTGGAGGGTGCTGTTTGCAATCACCACTGGTGCTCCATGTTAACGTCAGTCCTTTGTTTTTGATATATTGAAACAATGCCCCGCCCGGCCGACACCTTGGGTGGGTCGGCCTGGCGAGTGGCTGGTGGGCTGTTAAGGCTTGTACCGCCACGGTATGGAATTGGCAACGATTAGAACTGTGTTCGAATTGGTGTTTTTTCTATTAAAAAAATGGTGTCTGGTGGAGGGGCCTTGAGGGCCAGCCGACGTCGACACATCGCGCGAGGTTGTTGACGTTATTAGCTTTGACCCAGCCGCAAGCTATAACCGCTCAGGGTTCCCCTCTCCGCAGGGGATTTTGGTCTTCTGCTGGAGCGCGGGCGGTATTGTCCTAGGCCCTACACCGCCTCACACCGCGCAGCCAGAAGAAGAGAGAGCACGGCCTCGTCAGCGGCGATGACGGGGCCCTCGACAGGCGGCCATGTTTTTCCCCCGCCAGAGGTATCCTGGGCGTTGATTCGACAGGTGTCCACAAGGCCGACAGCCTTGGCGGCCGAGGGATCGGCCATGTAGGATGGGTTCGGCTTGAACAAACAAGCCGTCACCGTCCTGCCGCGGGCAGCCCGCTCTCCGATCACTCCCTTTCCAACACCAGCGGATGAAGTGGGCTCTGATTGTTTCCTTTGGCTGCGGGCCGCGTGCCTTCGTTGATGCGCGGGCGGCCCCCTTTTTCGCTTCTCATGGGGACAGGGGCTGACACCCAGTTGATGGCTGAGCCTGGGTCTGTCCGTGAGAATGTTGTGCTGTCAAGCGGCTCCCACACCTTGAACTGTGTTGGTTGAGCCTGGTGTTACGTCTGTCAACTTAAGTGTTGTCAGCAGGGGGGCTCGAAACCTTTTGAGGCACACAGTGCGGGCTTCCCCGGCCTCGCCTTCGCCAGGCCAGGTATCATGTTGGTGCCTCCCACTCCTGAAATATTGGCAAGTGTTCGCAGCTCACATGGTTTGGGGTGGTAGTAATATCACTGCAGGGCTACGGTGTGTAGGAACCCATGGGGGCCTTACACCTTGCATGTCCGGCTGCAGAACAACTCCTTCAGCATGTTCTGGAGGGGTGTTCAGTGGGGGGGCTTTTTTGATCGGAAGCCCCCCGTATCAGACAGGCCCTTTCTGTCGGGGTTCCCCCTTGGGTGCGATTGCCTCGTGGGTGGTGTCAGGGTCAGGTGTTCCGACACGGAACGCGCTCCTCGACGGTTCCAGGGTTGTCTTCGCACAGCGGGGGGACCGGGCCAACTATCTACAGTTCCTGGCGGACCTGCGCCACGTGACGGCGGGTGCGTTGGGAGTGTCGTCACATATGACTACGGCAGTACCATATGTCGAGGTAGATGGAGAGAATGGTGAGGCGGGGACTTGTGTTTACACAACCCCACCCGTTTTCAGGTTTGGTACAGACCCTGTTGTCGGGGTCTCCAGCAGGGACAGCTCTGGTCGACGAGATCCAATCTCTGTGGACGAAGCAAGCCATCGTCGTGGCGTTCTCCTCCCGGTGTTCTCTGCCCGAGAAGTCGGGAGGGAGGGGTGTAAGACCCAGGCTGGACCTGTCCCATGGGAAGGTTCAGCATTTTTTGGATCGTCTCCTACCTGTTGAACACTGTCAGGTGGGGGTCTGGTTCTCCTCCATAGGCCTGTAGGATGCGTATGCGCATCCCCGATCTTCCATCCTAGGGCTTACCTACGCTTCCTTTGCAGGGTTAGCGTATGAGTACCAGAGGCTGCCGTTCGGTTTTCTCTGGCTCCCCGCATCTTCACCAAGTGCGTGGAGGCCGCACTGGGGCCTCTGCGTCATCCGGGGTTACGGAGTGTTCTGCCCTGATGACGTTCTGGTCCTTCGCGGTCAAGGTGGATCGTCAGGTCTCGTACCAGGCAGGTCTCTACCAGCCTGGGGTTGCTGTAGACTGGATGTAGAGTATTCCTCTTCCCAGTCAACGGTTGGAGGGCTATGGGCATCCATCTCAGAGCGTGTTGTCAAATGTCGGGAGGTTCCGTCCTAGGACGGTTACGGCGCTGTCTCACGTCGCGTTTTCACCGACGCCTCCCTCGCTGGTGATGCGTCGGGCCAACGCAGTAGGGGGCAGCTGGCAAACCATGCTGCCCGGTCTGCGCTACGTTCAATGTGTTGGTGTTGAAAGCGGTCCTTCTGGTCCACAAATGGTGTTGATCAGGACGGGCGATACGACGTCAGTGTCGTGTATCGACAGACAGGGAGGAGTACGCTCCCCCTGTCTGCACCAGGCGGCGGGCGGCTGGCTATGGGCGTCCTCCATCTGCGCGGCCTAAGGGCTCCCCACATCCCCGGCAGGGAGAATGTGGGTGCAGGTGTACTGTCGCGGGGCGGCCCTCATCCTGACGGGTGAGGATTGCGTCTGGACATGGCCAGGCAGGTCTGGGACCGATGCCGTGCCGCCAGGGATTCTTCCCCATACATCTGTTAGGTCAGTTGTTGGGACGGGTACGTTGAGGGGCGCAGGTTCTTGATCCTGATGGTGTTACCATCTGGAATGCGCATGCTCCCTCCACTGTCGCGCTTACGCGGGCAGATGACGTATGTTCCAAGTGTGGTGTAAGGCGGGGGGCCGGGACTCAGTCTCCTGCCCCCTGGATGCTGTCCTTAGTTACCTCCAGTCTCTCCTTGATAGACTGTCGGCTTCGACGGTGAGGGTATATGCAGCAGCTATATCCTCCTATCATGAGGGGTTTGAGGGGATGTCTTGTTCAGCCACCCTCTTGTGAAGCGTTTCCTGCTTGGCGCTCGACGCGGTATGCCGGTGCAACGCTCCTTGGCTCCGACTTGGGATCTTCAATTGGTCCTCGGTCGGTTGTCCTTGGCCCCGTTTGAGCCGCTCGGGCAGGCGCCGTTGGGACAGCTGTCCTTCAGGACCGCGTTCCTTCTGGCTGTCACTTCCGCTAAACGCGTAGGTGAGCTCTGTGCTCTCTCGGTACGTCCAGAGTGCCTATCTTTTCGGACCGATTGCGGTGTCACTCTGCAACCTAATCCTGCTTTCGTGCCTAAGAATATCCGGAGTTCCTTCCGCTCCCGGGATATTGTGGTTCAGGCGTTTCGTCCTCCTCCTCACACTAGTGAGTTAGATGCGGGCCTTCACCTGTCATGTCCAGTCCGTGCTTGGGGATTTACCTCAGCCGTACTCAGGATTTCAGGGTTACCGACCAGCTTTTTGTCTGTTACGGTGGGGCCCGTGCTGGTAAGGCACTGTCGGGGCAGCGCCTGTCCCATTGGTTGTGCGAGGGTGTTACCCTCTGCTACACGTTGGCTGGGCAGGATCCCCCTGGGGGCGTCAGGGCGCACTCCACTCGTGGGGTGGCTGCCTCTGCCGCTCTCCTGGGTGGGGCCTCGGTGGAGGCCATCTGTGCTGCAGCTTCATGGTCCTCCCCGGGCTCCTTTGTGAGGTTTTTTCCTCATGGACATGACCGGGGGTTCTGTCTCCCAGGCGGTTCTGGGGTCTGTGGCCTTTCCTGCTTCCCGTCCTTTGGTCGGGTAGCAGGAGTGTATGGGTATGGGCCGCAGTGTGTTGAGTCACACGTGGTTCCGCCTGTACGGTGTGTTCAAGGGGTTCTAGTTCCCTCTTGTTCGCATTCAGGTGGAGTTGACTGCGCCCCCCCTTCGTTAGGAAGGATGGGGTGACAGGGCTCCCCGCACCCCTTGATGTGGGCTTACGGGTCCTCAGGGGGTACATCTGTCGGGTCTCGCGCCCGCTCTTCCCCATTATCTCGTAAGGCTCAGAGCGGGACGCGATGCAAATACGGAATATAACGATTTAGTTATATTAGTATTGGCTAAGCGTCCGGCTCTGCGCGCCCTGAGTTCCCTCTTGAGGGATCTTTTCCTGGGACGGGTTTTGGCGAGGAAGGGTGTTTCATGACCAGAGTCATGGTTATATGGGCGGTGCCACCATAAGGGGCGGGGCCCCATACAGGTGGGGTGCATGTGTTTTTTATTCGTGGGAGATACATTAGGTATCACAGGAGATAGGAGTATCTCGTAAGGCTCAGAGCGGGACGCTTAGCCAATACTAATATAACTAGGTTATCTACATAACCTATCGTTAACCCTTTCACTACCACACTACAGAAGGTTAACCCTTTCACTACCACACTACAGATGGTTAACCTTTCACTACCACACTACAGACGGTTAACCTTTCACTACCACACTACAGAAGGTTAACCTCTCACTACCACACTACAGAAGGTTAACCCTTTCACTACCACACTACAGAAGGTTAACCCTTTCACTAACACACTACAGAAGGTTAACCTTTCACTACCACACTACAGAAGGTTAACCTTTCACTACCACACTACAGAAGGTTAACATTTCACTGCCACACGACCAAAACGGTTAAACCTTTCACTGCCACATGACCAAAACGGTTAACCCTTTCACTGCGACAATACACATATTTAGTTATCTTCATTTATTTTTCGTTTCGTCAGTTTTAGTCAACTAAATGTCTGATCATTTTAGTCTTAGTCAGTTTTTGTCTCAATTTTGTCTTTTTTGTTTTAGTCTAGATTTAGTCTACGAAAACGGATGACATTTTTGTCTATTTTTAGTTAATGGAAAAAAACTTGTCAGAAATAGTCAACATGGAAAATTCTGATTTAAATTGCGTATTTATTTTTTAAACTACAGGAATCTGAGTCGGCGGCACAAGTGATACACAGGAAGTATATTATGTTGGTGTAGACATGGTCCAATGTATTGTTGCTCCTACAGTATATGTTGGTGTAGACATGGTCCAATGTATTGTTGCTCCTACAGTATATGTTGGTGTAGACATGGTCCAATGTATGCATCAAAGAGAGCATTACGGATGTGGTGACGTTGTTTCTGACCAGAGAGACAACGCTGAACTCTGTCTGTCTTCTGGTTGCTGTGTCTTTCCTTTCTCTCTGCCATGTCTGTCCTCTCTCTGCTGTGTATGTCCTCTCTGTCATGTCTGTCCTCTCTCTCTCTCTGCTGTGTCTGGCAGCGGTTTATTCTATAACAGGATACTGTAAACTAAGTAAACAGAACATACAGTAGTAATAGTAGTAGTACACACTGATTGCAATCTGCTTGCATAAAAACATTATATAAAATCACATTCTGAGGTCAGTGTTAACGTGCCACATGGAAGAGGTCTGGTTAGAGTTAGAGGTGGTCTAGGTCTGGTTAGGGTAACTTAGGGGTAGTTAAGCATTCATTATAATTTATTATTATTATTTAGATAGAAATGGATATAAATGGACAAAATGGATCACCATTCAACGTTATATTGAAGACTCGTATGACTGGTAGATATGTATGGTTACCTTCCCTCAACATTTTGTGACCACAGCCCTATGGATGCATTTGCTATATTGTGTGTACATTACAAATTATATACTGTATATCAGTGTTGTAGTCGAGTCACTAAATCTTGAGTCTCGAATCCACAGTGTTTAGAGTCTGAGTCCAAGTCCGAGTCACCAAAGAAGAACCAGAGTCGAGTCAGAGTCGAGTCCTCATTATCTTAGTCCGAGTCCGAGTCCAAGTCATCAACGCGGCACGGTGGTGTAGTGGTTAACACTGTCGCCTCATTTACATTTAGTCATTTAGCTGACGCTTTTATCCAAAGCGACTTACAAGTTCTGTACGACAAGTCATCAGGAAGGGCACAACTTTATCAGCTGAGTAACAATGTTCATCAAAGTGTTGAGTGCTACAGTGTAGGTTAGTTTATTAGGACAAGTGCATGACAGTAAAGTTAGTTAGGGTTAGATATCTTTTATTATTATTATTATTATTTTTTAGATAATGGTTGAAGAAGTGCGTCTTTAGTCGACGGCGAAAGATTGGACGGGTTTCGGCTGTTCTAACTGGGGTGGGTAGTTCATTCCACCATTGTGGGGCAAGGACTGAGAATAGGCGGCATCTCCTTGATGACCCTCCCGGAGCTCGGATAGGAGTAGGTCTGAGGCGGCCAGAAGATGCAGAGCGTAGGGGTCTTGAGGGTGTGTAGTTGGAGACCATTGACCGGAGGTAGGCGGGAGCGGTTCCCTTTGCCGCACGGTATGCTAGATTGAGGGCCTTGAAGCGGATTCGTGCAGCAATGGGGAGCCAGTGCAGGTCCCTAAGAAGTGGGGTAACATGGACCGACTTCGGTAGGTTTGAGATCAGGCGGGCCGCTATGTTCTGAATGAGTTGAAGAGGCTTGGTGGCAGTGGCCTGGAGGCTAGCGAGCAGTGCGTTGCAGTAGTCGAGGCGGGAGATGACTGTTGATTGGACGAGGAGTTGGGTGGCTTCTTTTGTCAGGAAGGGGCGGATCCTTCTGACGTTGCTCAGGAGGAATCTGCAGGTTCTGGTTGTCGCTGCGATGTGAGCAGAGAAGTTCAACTGGTCGTCGAGGACAACACCAAGGTTAGGAATCTGCAGGTTCTGGTTGTCGCTGCGATGTGAGCAGAGAAGTTCAACTGGTCGTCGAGGACAACACCAAGGTTCTTGGCGGTCGGGGACGCGGTCACAGCTGCATTCTCGACTGTGATGGAAAGGTCGGTCAGGGGGGAGGATTTGGCCGGGAGGTGGAGCAATTCTGTTTTGCTTAGGTTCAGTTTGAGGTGGTTGGTTGTCATCCAGGCGGAGATGTCAGACAGACAGGCCGAGATCCGCTCAGAGACGTGGATATCTGAGGGAGGGAAAGAGAGGAAGAGTTGAGTATCGTCTGCATAACAATGATACAAGAAGCCATGAGACGTGATAATGTTACCCAGTGATTTAGTGTAGAGGGAGAAGAGAAGGGGTCCTAGGACCGAGCCCTGGGGGACACCCATCCGCAGGGGGCGGGTGGCCGACAGGGTCCCTCTCCATGACACTTGGTAGGAGCGGTCATTAAGGTATGATGTCAGCGCAGAGCCAGCCACTCCCATTCCTGCGAGGGCCGCAAGGAGGATCTGATGGTTGACTGCGTCGAAGGCTGCAGATAGATCTAGGAGAATCAGGACAGAGGAGAGGTCTTTCACTTTTGCTAAGTGAAGTGCCTCTGTGACTGCAATGAGGGCCGTTTCTGTGGAGTGGCCAGTCCGGAAGCCAGACTGATTAGGGTCTAGGAGGTCATTCTGTAAGAGATAAGCAATAAGTTGGTTGGATACAGCACGTTCAAGTGGTTTAGAATGGAAGGAGAGAAGAGAGACAGGACGATAGTTGCCTATGACGGTGGGGTTCAGGGTTGGTTTTTTTATGAGCGGCGTGACTCTGGCTTGTTTTATGGAGGTGGGGATAGGGCTGGGCGATATGGCCTAAATTTGATATCACGATATTTTCTGACCTTTCGGCGATACACATCAGTGTTTTTCTTTTTTTCCCCAAACAATTCATTATGAGGCTTACCAAGAATGTATTTGAGTTTGCAAGCTAACATTAAAGACAAAATAAAATACCCATGCATTTAGCATTTTTATATTATATATTAGATTTAGATTAGATTATATATTGCATATATTTAGCAATGAGATATTATATGATTTAGATATGAAATATGATTAATTGAAAATGGGGGACCCTGATGTAAACAAGACGAAAGTCTTTCTCTGGTCTGCATCCCCTTAACAAATGTATGTATTGAGCTGTACTGTACCCATTCTGCAATATGTTAATAAAGTTTTAAATCAATCAATCAATAGAATTGTAGCATTTTTATGAAACTACTGTATATTTGTATGTCTCTAAATGTTTTGATGAATTGAAAATAGAGGACCCTTATGTAAAAAAGCCGAAAGTCTTTTTCTGGTCTTCATCCTCCAGTCAGTCCACTGTTGTCGTATTGAGCTGTACTGTATTGTACCCATTCTGCAATCGTTAATAATGTTTTCATTCATTCAATCGTTCAACAGAATAATTTTGATTGACAGTCGAGTCTGCCAATTACGTCACACCGCTTGCAGCCGCCCTGCTGTTCTTAGCACCAATCGGCAAGCGCTAATGCGTTTTTTACTTTCCGCTCTGTCCGCCATTGATTTTGACGAGAGCTCAGCTCAACGACAACAACAGCTCCCCGCGGCTGACGAGTGATCACCAGCGCACCGCAGCATGACTTAAACAAGGCATAATGATTTTACTGCAACGGATGTTATAATAAAAGCCTTTCCATACATCTGTCTGATTGAAAACTTTATTAACAGACCGCAGAATGGGCACGCACAACTCAGCACGGGCTGAGATATGAACAGTAATGTTTGCTATCTATGTCGTCATCGGACGTTGCTATGTTTGGGTAAATACGCTGATGTTATTGAACGTGTAACTATATAACGTTAATGCCACAAAACGAATGCCTTTGTTAATAATAAGTAGTAACTTTGATGCAGTAGTGTGTGTGGGGACGGCGCTATTCAAACGTTTGAACGGGTGTGGACCAGATTGACGCGGCACAATCCTCTTGGGCAAAACATCACGATATCCACGATACGTTAAAAAAGTGTATCGTTAATGAACTGTACCCGATATTTATATAATATCGTCATATCGCCCAGCCCTAGGTGGGGACCACCCCCGAGTTGAGTGAGGAGTTGATGGTTGCAGTTAGGAATGGGAGGATGTCTGGTGCTATGGTCTGGAGGAGTGGGGAGGGTATCCGGTCCAGCTGGCATGTAGTCGGACGGTTCAACCTTACCAGTGTCAGGGTCTCTGCTTCACAGCTAGAAGGTCCAGGGTTTGATTCCCGCTTGGGGACCAGGTTTCCGCGTTGCCAGGTACTCAGGTGGGGTCTCTCCCGGGCCTTTCTGTGTGGAGATTGCATGTTCTCCCCGTGCTCGCAAGGGTTTCCCCCCCTGATAAGAGAAACCCGATAAAACATAACAGATCGCTAACGCTGTCACGTCCCTGATGAAGACGGACAGGAGATGAATGAATGAATGAATGAATGAATGAATGAATGAATGAATGAATGAATGAATGAATGAATGAATGAATGAATGAATGAATGAATGAATGCATGAATGAATGAGCACTTGGATTGGTCCCCGGGGCGCGGCCCCATGCCGATGCCGCTATCTGCTCCCGGCTGCCCTTGGCAGGAAGGACGACGGGATGGGTCAAGTGCAGAGACTCAATCGCACCGGCGACCCAACTAATTGCATGTTTGTGTGTTCCTGTGTGTGTGCCGCCCATCGCATGTGTTTGTCTGCCTGCATGCCGAATAAAGACTCCTCCAAAGTCCAGTTATATTATATTATTATGTTGAGTCGACTTCATACAAATAAAAAAAGGTCTACATTAAACGTAAATGACACAGCGGTCACCATTTCAAAGGGGGTTTATTTACTTTGTCACACAATAGCCAAACAAATCAATCAATATCTTATGCCAAATGATTAGGGCCTATTACAATAAAAATGTTTAATAAAAAACTGTATTTATCAATTAACAAGTCCGAGTCCGAGTCTGCACCTTCCGAGTCCAAATGCAGTCAATGCTCGAGTACAAGTCCAAGTCCGAGTCATCAGTGCTGAAGTCCAAGTCGAGTCACAAGTCCTGAAAATCAGTCCAGGAGTCCGAGTCCTGGACTCGAGTACTACAATACAACACTGCTGTATATACAGCTCCACTTTATTCGGCTCGGATAGAATTTGCATTTGTGTGTGTGATCTCGAGAGCTTCCTGGAGGGACTGCACCATGTCACTGTAGCAAGTGACGGTGCTGCTCCCCTTGGGTTCAAACCAACATGGTACAGACCGGTCTGCTGCTTATATTACACAACTCCCACACTGTCAAGTTATGTGGTTTTTTCCCCCCCTTTGGTACCAGTGCTGCCCAAACTTGAAAACGGCTTGAACCTCAACAGAGGACGCTGGGACAACTCGACTTCATATTGCAGATTTTAATGACTTTTTGCTTCAACACATCATCATTTGTTGCATCATCAGAAGTAGGTTGAAAACCTTTAAAGAAAAAAATTAGCCACTCCACAAATAACAAGTGCATGCAAAATAATCAAATACACTTCAATTGTAGTATTTTCAGTATATGATTATTTCTTCCCTCCAAACACATTTTATATATTCTTTGGCTATTTTACAGACCAAATCAATTTAGTTTGAATTTCAATTTAACCAAATTACATTTTATACATCATTTGGCTATTTTACAGAGCAAATCAATTTAGTTTGAATTTCAATTTAACCAAATTACATTTTATACATTCTTTGGCTATTTTACAGACCAAATCAATTAGTTTGAATTTCAATTTAACCAAATTAGTCTACCAACCTTCCAAATACATTTTACTTTAAATTTAACCAGACCAAATCAATTATGTTTGAATTACATTTAACCAAACAATTGTTACTTGATAACAATGGACCAGATCCAACCCAAAGTAAACATAACAACTTGCCAAAAGGCATCCCCTCCCATCTAGTTACACAGTACACCCAAACATTCATTAATTGGAATGATTCCCACAAAATTGCCACCAACCCAGCCCTCCACAGGTACAATTTGTAGTGATTTAAATTGACAATTACACAACACAAGCATACATACCATTGGCGTCTCTGGAGTGATTATTTCACTTGGTTCCCTCTTTTTTTTTTTTTTTTTTTGGTCTTTTTCCCCCTCCATTTTCCTCCGATTTTCTCCCATCCCAATGTTAGTCGTATGCCAATTCCCAGTCCCTTCCTGGTCGCTGCGCTTTACCCCCCACAGTCAGATCATTTTGGGAGAGTGGAGGCTACCACGTGCTTCCTCCGACACACGTCCAGCCAATCACAGCTTCTTTTCACCTGGCAGCGCGGATTCTCATTCAGAGGGCGTAGCGTGTGGGAGGACCACACTATCCCCCTCACGTCCAATCCGCGCTTAGCAGGCGCCCCGACCGAACTGTAGGAGTCGCTGTTTACAACGACCCGGACCCACCCCGCCAGCTTCTCCCACCCTCTGATACAGCCAATTGTATCAGTGCAGACGGCCAGCCAAGCTGGTGACAACCCCGGAGCTGTGAGCTGGATTCGAACAGGCGAACCAAGCTCACAGCTCCGGGGCTGGTGACGAACGCAATCTCCGCTCGACCACCTAACCGCCCTGGTTCCCTCTTTTCTAATTCTAAATGGGCATTCTTCTCCCACTGAAGGAAACTAGTCCTTCCACTGCAAAGAATTTTTTTCCTCTGCCTATTCCACCCTAAGATGGCATTCACACCTGAATTGCATTGCTGCTCATTACCCCCTGCAGCAATCAACTCTCATCACAGCAGCTCAGGGTTGGCGGCCATCTTGTCACAAATCATACCCCTTAGAATGCATTAGGAAAAATTTACCATCCCCACATTGTATATATATAATATAAATAATATATAATATGAAACAAACATAAATGTAGACATTGTCTTAACACACACACACTGGTGACACACTCCCACACACAGTGGTGACACACTCCCACACACACTGGTGACACACTCCCACACACAGTGGTGACACACTCCCACACACAGTGGTGACACACTCCCACACACAGTGGTGACACACTCCCACACACACTGGTGACACACTCCCACACACAGTGGTGACACAACTCCCACACACACTGGTTAGTGGTTACACACTCCCACACACACTGGTGACACACTCCCACTCACACTGGTGACACACTCCCACACACACTGGTGACACACTCCCACACACAGTGGTGACACACTCCCACACACACTGGTGACACACTCCCACACACATACCCAACCAGCTTTCCACCCGCTAACACTGTCAATTGTGTTATTAGGGACGACTGACCAAGCCGGAGGTACCGCTGACTGCTGGATTTGATCCCAGAGTCTCTGCGGTGGTAGGCGAGCGCTTAGTCAACTGCGCTACCCAGCCGCCCTTCACTCATAGAATTTGACCTTAGAAGCAAACCAAACTGTTGATGAATTGTATCACAAAGTTGTCTAGACTGCAGTTTAGCCAAGTTGAACTATGAGGACCAGTAGGGACTTTCATTTTAATTGACTGGGATATTTTAATTGACTGAGTGGAGCCTGAATTGTAGCTAAATTAGTCAATCAGAGCTGATCCATATTAAAAAGTAGAGTTTGTTCAGGGGAACTTTTTAACGAGCATTAAGAAACCCCTTTTTTACGGAATCTGGGTGCAATTAAAACTATGACATTTGATGATATATACAAGTTTTAATTGATTGTGGCATAATGAACCGGATATTTCAAGTTCTATTGGTCATACTGTAGAAAGTACAGTGTACCGTTAATGCAATGAAATGCATTTTTGCCATGGCTCTCTCTCAGCCCTTAAAACATATGAATAGTACAAACATTTTATAAAAGGTAACCTGAAAATATATAACAATAACAGCATATAATAAAAATTATAGCAACATACAATAAAAGCATCAATACATAAATAATCCACAGCTTCTACATTCATTGACATGCTACTGTTCAGTGGGCGGGAGGTCTGCGCTCTGATGCTCTGTAGACGCTTCCTCAAGGGGAGCTAAGAGATACGGCTGTGTGCTGCTGGGTAACTGGTGTCCTTCATAATGCAGAGTGCTTTCTGCCTGCAGTGGGTAGTGTACCTGACCTGTAACCGTGGTAACGGTGATACTATTCTCTTTCACATCATCCTTCACATTCACAAACCAGACCAGTAAGCAGCACAGGCGTAGGTTTGGGGGGTTTGCAGAGGGACAGGTCCCCCTCAACATTGAGAAGAAGTTATCTTTCAGATTCAGATTCAGATTCAGATTACTTTATTCGCCATTTCATACATGTACAAAAAGGAACGTGTTTTGGCATTACAGTGCATACTTTTTTTTTTCACAATTAAGAACAATACAACAGTAAATAAATAATTTTAAGTAAAGTGCAAGACAGGACATAACAGTGAGACAACAATAAGGCCCCGTTTAGACGGAAACGCTAGCAGGTGAATCCGCAAAAATATTTTTTCGGATGTGCCTTTCGTTTATACGGAAACGGCGTTTTTACGGGGTGAAACCGCAAAAAAGTGAGACTACCTTCCAGGGTGGAATTCCTAGAAACGCAAAAGTTTTGCGCTCTCGTCTAAACTGTCGAACCGTATAAATCTGTTAAAACGATGACGAAAGGGTTGTCACGGCTCTGGTCGCGCGTACTGCTTACGTCACAGGTAGCAGGTATGCGCCAGTAGCCAAGACGTAAACAAAGCAAGTATGTCTGACTATATCAACGGAGATCACCTGAAGGCTACATTGGCAGTACTTTTAACCCTTTCACTGCCACACGACAGAAGGTTAACCCTTTACTATCACACAACCGGCTGTCGTGTGGCAGTGAAAGGGTTAAATACACAAGAATCTGTCCCGCGGCGTGAGTGGACCCACTGTCTGTGAGTGACTCTGCTTTGGTCCAATCACATTCCCCATCCACAGTCTGCGAATCAGAGGCAGAGTAGGGCGGGTCTTCACAGCACGTCATGTGACATATGCGCCAATCGTGTGACAGCGGGGCTCCGTCGTTACAGCGTCGTCTGCACGGAGAATTCCACCCCAAAACGCTCGTCTAAACGTAAAATTAAAAGTGAAACCGCAAGACGACTTTTGCGGTTTCTGTTCACAAAACGCTCGTCTAAACGTAGCCTAAGACTGTGAAAGTGCGGTGGTTGGGGACATGGATACAGTGCAACACAAACTTTGATCTACTACTCAATTGTTGGGGAATACCCCATAGGCCTACACCTATAATGAAAATTCTATTTTATTTAATTTTTTATTTTAAAATTGTATATGTATGTGGGGACGAGTAGGGATGGATATTGGATGTATACTATGGATGGATAGGTTTACCAGTCCAGGATCAGTAACATCTATACTGGTACTCACTCTTTTGTTTGTGTTTTTGTTTTTGTTTTTGTATGGGTGATGGGTAAAAAAAAGTGTCAAGATTTACAATATACGTATGTACATTTGTGTGTGTATGTATGTATGTATGTACATGTATGTATGCATACATGTATGTGTGACTATGTATATGTGTGTGTACTCTAAATGTAGAGTGACACAATAAAGTATTAAAAAAAAACATTGAGAAGAAGTAAATTTGTCCCCCTCAATGAAATATAGCTAATATGAAAGGCAACCTCCTTCCCTAAAGAGGTACAAACATAAAGCTCACGTTTAGGCAGTGGCTTCTGGCTAGCTTTGGCTCAGGAGGTAGAGCAGTCGTCTGGTAGTCGGAAGGTTCCGGGTTCGATTTCCGATCCTCCCGAGCAGTGTGCTGAAGTGTCCTTGAGCAAGACACTTAACCCCTAACTGCTCCTGATGAGCAGGTCTGCACCTTGCATGGTCGCCTCCACCCTCGGTGTGTGAATGAAATGTGTGAGTGAATGGGTCAAATTAAATTGTAAAGCGCTTTGGATAAAAGCTGCTATATAAAACGCACCATTTACCATTTGAATGCAGTGTAGTAGATGTTCCATTATATTTGTGTCAGCAGTCAGCAGGTACCTGAATGTTGTCTTTTCCTTTACATAAATAGACATTTCCGCCATAAATTGATGCAGAAAAGGCACACATTGGTGCATAACAGTAGGCCTACACCAGAATGCAGGAAATGTTTGACACTCAAAGTTTCCTGGGAGTGAACCCCCAAACCCCCCTGCCAGTACACTGTAAAAAATAAATGTACAAAAATGGTAAATGGCTGGCATCAACGGTTGCCAAATACTTACTCTTAAATTACAGTAAAATACCCAAATTAAAATAAAGTGGAAAAACTATTTATTTAAAATGTGTTTATTTTAGACGTTTTTACATATAATTCAATGTAATTTAACATTCAAGATAATTAAGCAATGGAAAACTTGATCAAAAGTAATTCACTGTATTTGTATGGCATTTACACTTAACACATTGACTGCCAGAGATTTCTTGGGTTTTGATCGTTTTTTCTTTTATTCGATTTTTTTATTCATTATTCATCAACGGACCTCAGTGTTACCATAGGAAATCATTCTGAAATCCCAAAAGTGCAATACCGGCCGCATCCTGCTAGGTGGCAGTATCGCCCATCCTTTGAAACCTTATTTCACACCGTGTGTTACATCTAAACTCCTCCGGGCGCAGAATTTAGACGGAGCCAAGTAAATCAAATCAAATCAAATCAAATGTATTTGTAAGGCCCGACAACACACGTTAATGTCCCCATGGGCCGTACACTTCTTCTTTAAACAAGTCAAAAAGAAACATCACAATAAGTCAAGAACAAAACAAGAAGACCATAAGGTCAAAAAAAATTCAAATAAATGCAAAATAAATAAATGCAACACACCCCACGCGAAGGTAAGGACAAACTCACTAAAACCTAGCAATAGGAGGGTTAGAGAGTTCCCATGTTTGTAGTGGGCGGAGATGGAGCAATACATACATGTAGTGAGCATATGCATACATGGTGACACTAGAATCATGGTATATAAGAAAATTGTGAAGACAGAGACAGAGGTTAAAAGGTTATCCTATGTCTGCAGAAAAGCAGACAAGGGAGCAAATAGACATCCTAACTAAACTAGACAGATTAATCTAAGGGTCAGTCCCCGACCAGGTGAGATCAGGGTAGGTTGAAGGAGAGAGAGAAAAGATAGGTCTTAAGCAGGGATTTAAAAGCTTCGACAGAGCAGGCGCCCCTGACGACGGCAGATCATTTGTTCCACAGGTAGGCAGCGCGGTAGACAAAGGCTCTGTGGCCGGCGGATTTCTTTTTAACCCTAGGAATCGATAGAAGCCCCGCATTTTGTGAGCGCAGAGCACGAGCGGGCGAGTATCGAGAGATGAGATCGGATAGATAGAGCGGTGCAAGCCCATTTAAGATTTTGTAGGTGAGGAGTAGCACTTTAAAGTCAGGGCTTGAATAGGAAGCCAGTGTAGGGTGGACAAAACTGGTGTGATGTGATCAAATTTTCTAGTTTTAGTTAGTATCCGTGCAGCCGCATTTGGCACGAGTTGAAGATTTTTGATGCTTGAATTAGGTAAGCCTGAAAAAATGCATTACAGTAGTCTAGACGTGATGAGACAAAAGCATGAATTAGGGTTTCAGCATCAGCCAGAGTTAAAATGGGGCGAATTTTTGCGATATTACAAAGATGGAAGAAGGCAATTTTGGTGAATTTTTTTATATGTGCATTAAATGAGAGGGAGGAATAAAAAATTACTCAGAGGTTTTTCATGGTGGAGCTCTGGGATACATGACAAGTATCAAAGTTGAGGGAGATGTCCTGAAACAGGCCTCTGTGGTTTGGGGGGCCAACAATTAACATCTCAGTTTTATCTGGATTAAGGAGTAGAACGTTTTGCGGCATCCACTTTTTGACGGCAAGCAGGCAAGCCTCAAGATTTTGTAATTGGCAGGAATCATTTGGCTTAATAGGTATATATAATTGGGTGTCATCAGCGTAAAAATGAAAGTATATGCCAAATTTGCGTATGATATTGCAGAGGGATAGCATGTAAATCGAAAATAGCAAAGGGCCCAGGACAGAGCCTTGTGGGACCCCGCATTGCACTGGGAGGGTCTCAGATGTTAAATCATTATAGACCATGCAGTGTGTTCTATCAGTTAAATAAGATTTAAACCAAGCAAGTGCGTGACCCTGAATGCCCACATGATTCTCAAGCCGACCTAGAAGAATCGAATGATCAATAGTAAAATCGCTTCATCCGACCATTTCGAAACGCATCTAGCACACTTGATCCATAAATTGTGCAAAATTATGTCCGGGACCAGATGGACATCAATACTGGAAATCGCAATCAGACAATTGGAATAATATTTTTGGAATAACCCTGATCAAAAGTAAGGACTATATGACATCAATTTCACCTTGATCCTACAATGTTTTCATATCGATCCGGCCGATCAACGTATGTAGTATCCAAACGAATGCCGTTACTGGCGATCAAAGTATCAAAAAACTACCCCCCCCCCCTGTCATGCATTCATGATGAAACATAATACCTATTATATACCTTTGAATTGTAAATAGTAGCATGTACAGGCGAGCAACGCCAACGCTATTAGCAGAATTCACGTATTACTCCATAACACAGTTACCAGGAATTAGCCAGGAATCGGATCACTCTGAAACTATTCAATATTCACCACGATATAACACGCGAACGTATACATGAAAAAATGTATTCTTTTTCACATGTTGAACGATGGATAGTTGATGTCAAATGAGCCATAGTATTGTCTCCATAGCTATAATATAGAATATAGAGCCCTGCAAACACTGCAACACACAGTGAAAATCCCTATACTTTACAGCGATGGCCAACTAAGTACAAAGATGGGGAAACAGCATGGCAGTAAAGTAAAGTAAAAAAATAAATAAAAATAAGTAATCTGTAAAATAATTTATAGAATATTTACAGTCAAGGTGTGGACCAGTAGACGTTAATGAAGACACCTTTGTTCAGACACCTCAGTGAACCGGATGACACCTCGGACACAGAGCGGACAGGAATTTGCACAATAAGTGGTCGTATCCCAATTGCGTGCACCAGTTTCACATTGATTGAGTTGCCATTAATTGGATCATATATAGAGAGAAAATATACAAATGTGCTACAATTATGCTGTGACAGTTTTTATCGATCGGGGTGCAATTAGTTATTTAGCCAACACACAAATTGATCCCAGTGATGCCATGCACATGCTTTTTCATTGATTGGATTGGAATTAATTGGATGATTACGTACAAGACAGAGATACGTCACAATTACTCTGCTATAGTTTTAATTAATCAATGTAATAGCTTCTAGATAAACAGATGCAATTAATCATGTGTATGGCAATATGTGCCCGTTTCCCAATTACAATGCACCACATTCAACCGATGGCAGTCGAATTAATTGCATATGCAATGTATGACTGTGTCGGTGTCGCCGTCATGGCAAATGTGACCTTTCCTCCCCATTACTCTCACTTGAAAATCAATATGTGAACTTAAAGGTGCTGTAAGTGGTATTTTATCTGTTAAAATAAGTGTTAAATTGCTCTACATTCTGACAGCCATCACTGATATAGAGTGGTTGGTCAATAGCATGGGTCTTCCAGTCGCTCTGCAGTAAACACAAAATAAATTTTCTGGTATCCCATTCTCACATGATCCAATCAGGAGAGAGAACCCTAGATATTTTTTCATTATTTCAAGAAGTCTTGCCAAGCCAAGTTTGATTACTGCACTACCATTTTATTGTACTTGTTTCAAGTACATATTTGCTTAAAACTAGTTCTTATTTCTCATTTTTGTCAGACCATTCGAACAAAGAACCTACCACGTACAGTACCTTTAAGGAAGCAGGGTGTTATTGGACTGAGGAAGGGAAGTTACCAGAAATTGGTTTGGGATTATTAAAAAGGTGCCATGTGGTGGTGACCCAACAGAGAATAAGAGAGAGAGAGAGAGAGAGAGAGAGAGAGAGAGAGAGAGAGAGAGAGAGAGAGAGAGAGAGAGAGAGAGAGAGAGAGAGAGAGAGAGAGAGAGAGAGAGAGAGAGAGAGAGAGAGAGAGAGAGGGAGAGAGGGGTAGGGAGGGAGGGAGGGAGGGAGGGAGAGAGAGAGAGAGAGAGAGAGAGAGAGAGAGAGAGAGAGAGAGCTCCCAAAAAAAACAAAAATACCAGAATAATGATTATTCCAAAAAAGATCCAGATCTCAGGACGTTCTACCAAAGTTCTCAATTGGTACAAAACATATAGACTACTGCACACACTACACCTATTTAGGATTAAAACATGTAGAGTACTGCACACGCTACACCTATTTAGGATTAAAGCTAAATTCAACTGGACATTTTAATGAAGCAGTCAATGAGCTGAGAGGGAAAGCATGCCAGGCTTTTTATGCCATAAAAAGAAATATACAAACAGAAATACCTCTCTCTCTCTTGCTCTCTCTCTCGCTCTCTCTCTCTTTTTTTTTAACCTTTAGGGGGGGGGCCTTGCGTTTAAATCTTGCACAGGGCCTCTTATTTCTCCCAGATGGCACTGCCCCTCAGTCACATTGAATCCTGCATCACTGAACTACAAACCTGGATGACCCATAACCTCCTCAAATTAAACAGCGACAAGACAGAACTTTTCATCATCGGCACCAACACCACCCTCACCAGATCCGGACCAATCACACTCACCCTCAATGACTCCACCATCACCCCCTCCCCCCCTAGTCCGCAACCTCGGTGTCATCCTCGACCCCACCCTCTCATTTGACCCCCACATTGTCAAAACTTCATATTTTCACCTCCGCAACATTGCCAAAATCCGTCATTGCCTCTCCCCCCCTGCTGCTGAATCCCTCATCCACGCCTTCATCTCCTTCCGCCTGGACTACTGTAACTCCCTCCTCACTGGCATCACCTCCCGCTCCCTCCATAAACTGCAGATGGTCCAAAACTCAGCCGCCCGCCTCCTCACTAACACCCGGTCCCGTGAACACATCACTCCTGTCCTCCACTCCCTCCACTGGCTCCCAATCAAGGAACGCATTAACTTCGAAACACTACTCCTCACCTTCAAAGCCCTCCATAGCCCCCCCCTACCTGACTGACCTCCTTCTCCCCTACCCGCCCCACCCGTTCCCTCCGGTCCTCTTCCACTCTTTCCCTCACTGTCCCGTCATCCAAACTCAAACGTTTTGGTGACCGGGCATTCTCACGAGCTGCACCCCGACTGGAACTCCCTCCCTCAGATCAGAGACTCTCCCTCACTCTCCACCTTCAAATCCAGACTCAAAACCTACCTGGTCTCCCAAGCATTCAACCTTCCTTACCCATAACCACCCTCCTCCAACTTGCCACATTTCCCCTTGCCCCACGTTTTCTCCTCTCCTGCCCCCCCCCCCCCCCCCCCCCCCCCCCCCCCCACCCCTTGGTTTTCCCTTACTCTCCTCCCGACTGTCTCCCCTACTCACTCCCCGCATTGTTATCCGTTACTCATGGTTTTTATGTTCCTGTGTATTCTTATTGTCCTCCGTTTCCCTGTGGTTCCATGTTTCTTTGTTTTCTTTGTTGAATTTTTTGCCTATTGTCAGCGACTTTGGGTCTTTGAAAAGCGCTATACAAAATAAATGAATTATTATTATTATTATTATAGAGAGGGAGTTGATGGACATAGAGAGAGAAAGGGGGAGAAAGAGGGGATAATTAAATGTGTGAGAGAGAGGGAGAAAAAATATATATATGCATGAGAGACAGAGCAAGAGGGGGAGAGGATTTAATTAAATGTAAGAGGAGAGAGAGGAGAGAGAGAAAGAGAGAGAGAGGGAGAGAGGGGTAGATAATGAGTGACAAGAAAAGTTGGTGTGGGATTATTAAAAAGTTCACGGAGAATTCTAAAAAGCTAATAGAAGGATAGCTAGAGAAAAGCAGAATGAAGATAACGTGGTAGAAAGATGGAGGGAGGAGGAGGGAGGAGAAATAAATATAGATTCAGAGATTCTGCAGAAGGGTCAGACAGATCATTCTTATTAGAGAGAGAAAGGAAGAAAGAGAGGGAGAGAGAGAGAGAGAGAGAGAGAGAGAGAGAGAGAGAGAGAGAGAGAGAGAGAGAGAGAGAGAGAGAGAACGGGAGAGAGGGAGTGAGGGAGAGAGAGAGAGAGAGAGAGAGAGAGGGTAGATGGACAGAGAGAGAATCGATTGAAAAAGAGTGCAAGAGATTAAAGGTGTCCAATGGAGTTTTTTTTTTTTACCGCTAGTTGATGAAATTGGTTCTATAGAGCCCAGTGGGAGGGGTCCCTGAAAAGTGTGTTTCACGTGGGCGTGAAAACACTTGTCCTTTCAATCTGATTGGTCTTTTGAAATCTATTGAGCCAGCTGCCTGTCAATCAGAAGGAGGTCAGAGTTGTTACTTTCATTACCGAAAGTAAAACTTGAACACGGATGGGATGTAAACAGAAAACTGTAAATATAAATTAATTTAGGTTAGGCTAGGCTAGGTTATGTTAGGTTAGGTTAGGTTAGGTCAGGGTATGTTAGGCTAGGCTATGTTACGTTAGGCTAGGTTAGGGTTAGGTTATGTTAGGTTAGATTAGATTAGGATAGGTTAGGTTAGTTGAGGATATGTTAGGCTAGGCTAGGTTAGGTTAGGTTAGGTTCGTTTTGTTTAGATTAGATTAGATTAGATTAGATTAGATTAGATTAGATTAGATTAGGTTAGATTAGGTTAGGTTAGGTTAGATTAGATTAGGTTAGGTTAGGGTTAGACTAGGTGAGGTGAGGTTATGTTAGGTTAGGTTATGCTAGGTTAGGTTAGGGTTAGGCTAGGTGATGTGACAGTATGTTAGGTTGGGGCA
>NW_028170900.1:0-55117 GCF_963971535.1 Notolepis coatsorum | reverse complement strand
GAGAGAGAGAGAGAGAGAGAGAGAGAGAGAGAGAGAGAGAGAGTCTATAGAATATATGGTGAATGAATAAATGATCATTACATTTTATATAGCGCTTTTCTAGACACTCAAAGCGCTCCCAACAATGTAGGGTAGAAATTGCCTCCACTGGTAGCACCCAACCTTGGGCTACGCAGGCTCAATCGCTGCCATACACTAGCACCAGGCACACATCACATGGGTGAATGGGAAAGAGGAAGGCAGAGAGGGGGGAGGTGGTGGATGGAGGGAGATGAAGCAGGCAAGGAAGGAAAGAGAGAGGGGGGTGTAGAATAGGAGAGAAAGAAGCAAGAGTAAAGAGATAAAGAAATAGAGAGAGAGCAAGAGGGAGGAGGAAGAAAAGGTAAAAGAGAGAAAGAGAGGGTGAGGATGAGAGACTTAATGGGAGGAATGCGAGAGAGAGAGAGAGAGAGAGAGAGAGAGAGAGAGAGAGAGAGAGAGAGAGAGAGAGAGAGAGAGAGATATGCTATCTCTTCATCTGCTGATAAGAAAAACTGTCCTTCCTTCCTATTCAACCTAGACACCCAATTAAAGGACCCCTGAAATAGGGGGTGGCCTTCCCTGGCCTGATTAAAAAGTCAGTTTATTAATCTAGATCCCACAACTGATAAGCACCCTGGGAGAGTTGAGCAACCAGTGAAGTTTCAAAAAAGAAAAAGAAAGGCCGTTAAAGGCCCATTCAGTGATCCAAACGACACATGTTTTCATTTGCTTGTCGATTGACTGAGCTCTAGAGACAAGGAATTACACTATCAATCTGATGAGGGATTTACGAGGGTTATGGGTATTGGAGTAGTTACCATGGAAATGAGTAAAGATTAATAAAAAATGATGGATCCCTCTGTCAGAGATTATGAACCTACACAACACGGTGTGGCCGTAAGTATACTGATGCGTCTGAGCTTCACTGGGCGGCTGTGATGAGGGGAAATCTCTGTGGAGACAACAGGTAAACATGAGTTTTAAAACTGTAGCCACTGTACAATCTTGTGACTGTAAAAGATCTCCAGTATATTCTAATTTACAATGGGTTAACCCTTTCACTACCACACTAGAAGGTTAACCTTTCACTACCACACTACAGACGGTTAACCATTTGTCGTGTGGTAGTGAAAGGGTTAACCGTCTGTAGTGTGGTAGTGAAAGGGTTAACCTTATGTGGTGTGGTTGTGAAAGGGTTAACCCTTTGTTGTGTGGTAGTGAAAGGGTTAACCGTATGTATTGCCGCAGTGAAAGGGTTAACCATTTGGTAGGGTGGTGGGTGGTAGTGAATGGGTTAAGAAAGTTCCAAAATGGCGTGTTCCATCTATATGTGCAGTACGTTGCTATGGTAAAATAAATAGGGATTGAGGCTGTAAGAGCCTTTCATTATTACCTTTAATACAAGGTTTTAAGTGTGGCTGGTGTGTTAATTGGATAGATATGAGGTATATTAACATACATTAATTTAGATGGCATAGCACTGGGAAACACTAAGAGGCTTCACGGCCGTCTAATTGCTAATTGCATTCTGTATTTGTATTCTGTTGTATTATTTTCCCAGGCCCAGGGAGACTAGCGGTCATTCATTTGACAGCTAATGGGGATCCTAATATAACATAAACATAAACATAAACATAAACATTCAATGTTCTGGAATCGTCTAACAGCAACAACATTTCTGGGTGAAAATGTCAACATGGATTTATAGAAATAATTATCCACAAATACCTACCTCAACCTTTAGTCTACCCATACGATGCTGCCTGATAGCCATGTACAATAACACTGTATATACCGTATATTTATTCATCTACATCTGTATGAATATATCTGCCATGTCAAAGTGTCCTTGAGCAAGACTTAACCCCTAATTGCTCCCGTTGGCACCTTGCATGGTCACCTCCGCCATCAGTGTGTGAATGGGTGAAGGTGAGGAACAAAAGAGTTGTAAAGCACTTTGGATAAAAGTGCTACATAAATGCACCATTTACCTATTTTGTGTGCGGTGGAACAGGACTAATCAATTATGACCGTAGACGGATCTTCATGATCAATATAGGTTTGATAGTGACAGACATGTAGATGAAATTAGCTTGTTGAGAGAAGTGTTTTTCAGTGGCCATCTGGAAGAACGCTGAGGGAGAAAGTGGGGACATGTTTAGTTCTTGAGAACAGAGCATCACCACCAGCGCCTCAACACAGGACTCACCATCTGCTGCTCTAGGCCTCACATGGTCTGGGGAGACACAACAGTAAGATCTGTGCAAATTGGTCTCAATTTGCTCTGTACTCCAGACCTTGACAAATTAATTAAAAGAAAAAGTTGGGGCGCGGCCGGGTAGCGCAGCGGACCAAGCGTCGGTCTACCACCGCAGAGACAGTGGGGTCGAATCCAGCTGCGGTACCTCCGGCTTGGTCGGCCGTCCATACTAACACAATTGGCAGTGTCAGCGGGTGGGAAAGCCGGTGGGGTGGGTCCTGGTCGTTGTAAACAGCGACTCCTACAGTTCGGTCGGGGCACCTGCACAGCGAGGGAAGGATCTGGAGGGAGGTAGTGTGACCCTTCCACACGTTACACTCTCCCAGTGAGAGTCCGCGCTGCCAGGTGAAAAGAAGCGGTGGGCTGGCTACACATGTGTCGGAGGAAGCATGTGATAGTCTCCGCCCTCCCAGACCGA
Source organism: Notolepis coatsorum (assembly GCF_963971535.1). Lineage (NCBI taxonomy): Eukaryota > Metazoa > Chordata > Actinopteri > Aulopiformes > Paralepididae > Notolepis > Notolepis coatsorum. The sequence continues at coordinate 52,418 of NW_028170900.1, read as the reverse complement.
CGGTAGGGGGTAGAGTGCGCAACGACCAGGAAGGGGATTGGGAATTGGCATAACGACTAACATTGGGATGGGAGAAAAATGGAAAAAGGAGGGGGGAAAAGATAATTAAAAAAGAAAAATTAAAAAAAAAAGTTGGTTATTTTAGATGTTTCTAAAATGTATTCATAATTCCAACTCAACACAAGGAAACTGATGATAATACATTTTCAAAAAAATAAAAAAGCATACCCTTCATTGCTAATGCTGTGACCTATGGTATACAAACAAATTTGTGCACACACACACACACACACGCATGCACACATGCACACACACACACACGCATGCACTACACAAAGTCTATACGAGTGCCACTTCTGTATTCACAAGATGCAATCTCATTATACGCTCGACCTATATGACAACCTATGGTTTTGCCTCACAATGCTGCATTGATATTCAAAACATGGCAACCCTATTCAAATATTTGGAAATCATTCACGCGGTCACCTGTATATGGCATGACCTTGCCATTGGTCCCCGGCTCCGGTTATCATCCTCATTCAGAACACAGGGCGGCCATCACAGAGTTCCTCCAGTCACTATCCTCATTCAGAACACAGGGCGGCCATCACAGAGTTCCTCCAGTCACTATCCTCATTCAGAACACATGGCAGCCATCACAGAGTTCCTCCAGTCACTATCCTCATTCAGAACACAGGGCGGCCATCACAGAGTTCCTCCAGTCACTATCCTCTATCAGAACACATGGCAGCCATCACAGAGTTCCTCCAGTCACTATCCTCTATCAGAACACAGGGCGGCCATCACAGAGTTCCTCCAGTCACTATCCTCATTCAGAACACATGGCAGCCATCACAGAGTTAATTCAGTCACTATCCTCTATCAGAACACATGGCAGCCATCACAGAGTTCCTCCAGTCACTATCCTCTATCAGAACACAGGGCAGCCATCACAGAGTTCCTCCAGTCACTATCCTCTATCAGAACACATGGCAGCCATCACAGAGTTCATTCAGTCACTATCCTCATTCAGAACACATGGCGGCCATCACAGAGTTCCTCCAGTCACTATCCTCTATCAGAACACAGGGCGGCCATCACAGAGTTCCTCCAGTCACTATCCTCATTTAGAACACATGGCGGCCATCACAGAGTTCCTCCAGTCACTATCCTCTATCAGAACACATGGCAGCCATCACAGAGTTCCTCACAGTCACTATCCTCTATCAGAACACATGGCAGCCATCACAGAGTTCCTCACAGTCACTATCCTCATTCAGAACACAGGGCAGCCATCACAGAGTTCCTCCAGTCACTATCCTCATTCAGAACACATGGCGGCCATCACAGAGTTCCTCACAGTCACTATCCTCTATCAGAACACATGGCAGCCATCACAGAGTTCCTCACAGTCACTATCCTCTATCAGAACACATGGCAGCCATCACAGAGTTCCTCCAGTCACTATCCTCTATCAGAACACATGGCAGCCATCACAGAGTTCCTCCAGTCACTATCCTCATTCAGAACACATGGCAGCCATCACAGAGTTCCTCACAGTCACTATCCTCTATCAGAACACATGGCAGCCATCACAGAGTTCCTCCAGTCACTATCCTCTATCAGAACACATGGCAGCCATCACAGAGTTCCTCCAGTCACTATCCTCATTCAGAACACAGGGCAGCCATCACAGAGTTCCTCCAGTCACTATCCTCATTCAGAACACAGGGCGGCCATCACAGAGTTCCTCCAGTCACTATCCTCTATCAGAACACATGGCGGCCATCACAGAGTTCCTCCAGTCACTATCCTCTATCAGAACACATGGCAGCCATCACAGAGTTCCTCCAGTCACTATCCTCATTCAGAACACAGGGCGGCCATCACAGAGTTCCTCCAGTCACTATCCTCATTCAGAACACAGGGCGGCCATCACAGAGTTCCTCCAGTCACTATCCTCATTCAGAACACACACCGGCCATCACAGAGTTCCTCCAGTCACTATCCTCATTCAGAACACATGGCAGCCATCACAGAGTTCCTCCAGTCACTATCCTCATTTAGAACACATGGCAGCCATCACAGAGTTCCTCCAGTCACTATCCTCATTTAGAACACATGGCAGCCATCACAGAGTTCCTCCAGTCACTATCCTCATTCAGAACACAGGGCAGCCATCACAGAGTTCCTCCAGTCACTATCCTCTATCAGAACACATGGCAGCCATCACAGAGTTCCTCCAGTCACTATCTTCATTTAGAACACATGGCAGCCATCACAGAGTTCCTCACAGTCACCATCTCTCCTGTATCAACTACCAAAGCGGCCTCTACAGCCTAGAAGCGCAGCGTAACACAAGACGAGTGTCTGTCAATCACTTGGTCGCTCTGTGAGTCTTTGCTTCTTCTGAAAAGGTCCAGAGAAGAAAGATCATAGGAGAGAGAGAGAATGGGGGGGGGGGGGAAGTCGATTAACAAATTATTTATTGAATTAATATAGACGTGAAAGAGATCGCTAATGTAATGAAACTAACAGTAGCGTGTGAAGTCAGTGACATCAGTAGTGTAAGTGAGTGCATGCAAAGTGTATAGGTGTAATGTTGTAGAATGCAAACAGAATACAAAGGCACCGAACTAAACAAACGGTGTCCCACAAGGAGAGCGCCCAGCAACTGAGCTCCGAGAGTGTTTTTAATAACGATGCTGAGGAAACAAAGAGAGAGAGAGAGCAGGTCTATAGGACTTGGTTACGTGACGTCAGGTGATCTGTAGAGGATTAATCCGGCTGTGTTGTGTGTCGTTGTCAGGCAGATCTTTGGAATACAAAACAGTTTGGAAGTCTTGGGAGAAACCTCTATCCTTATCCCCCCCCTCCCCCCCCATTTCAACCTGAGTTTTTCTACACTTTGCAGTTTCGGCAGATTCTTTACTTTTAATTAATGTAAGGAATCCAGCAAAGATGGCGTCCGGTGTCAGTACTAGCGACGCATAGCAACTATCTCAACTCCCCAGCCACTATCCCGAGCGCTGCGAATGGATGTTTTGTAGTTGTACCTCTCTGAGAGCTGTCTGAGGTGCATCTATAGAGCGTTTCAGCTTGACAAGATACACCTTGTACACCAAGTTCATTTCCCCTGCAGTGTTTGCTGATGTCAACAGTTGACAGGCGATGCACTTCGGTCCCCCCAAGCTGTCCTACTGAAGTGCCTTTGATTCTACCTATAGACCTGTTCGCTGTACACACACACACCGTGTTCCAGCCAGTGTTGTAGTGCTCGAGTCCAAGTCTTGGACTGATTTTCAGGACCTGTGACTCGACTTGGACTTGAGCACTGATGACTTGGACTTGAACTTGGACTCGAGCATTGACTGAATTCGGAATCGGAAGGTGCAGATGAGGACTCGGATATTTTTTTTTTGTAATAGGCCCTAATCATTTGGCATAATATATTGATGGCTAGTGCATTTGTTTGGCTATTGTGTCACAAAGTAAATAAACTCCCTTTGAAATGGTGACCGCTGTGTCATTTATGTTTAAAAGAGACCTTTTTTTATTTGTATGTCATCTCTTTGACAGAGTGGAGTGGACTCAACCTTGATGACTTGGACTCGGACTTGACTCTGGCTCGTCTTTGGTGACTCGGACTCGAACACTGGGGACTCGAGACTTGACTCAGACTCGAGATTTAGTGACTCGACTACAACACTGGTTCGAGCCAATCAGCAATACCAACTGAGTCACGTGACTAAGTTGCCCCCTGCCTTCGCGAGCTGCTGCGCTAAAAAAGTACAAAGGTGCTCTATGGAGAAACCATGACACTCCCCTGACTAAAAGTTGTTTCAAACGAAAACCGCTGGATGTCATTTTGCCAAATCAGCATGGCTGTGATTGTGATTCTTTCCCCTTTTACATATCTAGCTTTGGCATGGATTGATTGTTTATATCGCTATGGCTAACAAATGCAAATATATTGCAGTCTGCCCCGTTGTTTACGTTTCTTTTGCCCCCTTGATGTGATGTGAGCGCACACTGAGTCAGACGTGGACAGCGAACAGGTCTATTGTCATTCTCCCTGGTCTATTGTCATTCTCCCTCACTGCAATCTGTCTACGAGCCGGTCCATGTAGCTTCTATACTATGTACAGTAGCTGTGTCTAGCTATACCAGATATATGCATGTATTTCTAGGTGCAATAACCTAACCAGTTGGTTAGAATGATAACCAGGCAGACATTGGTCATCTTGTTTGGATTCAACACAAAGTGCCTACATTTTGGGCGGTCAGGTGGCGTAGCGGAGATTGCGTTCGTCACCAACACCGGAGACGCTGGATTCGCCTGTTCAAATCCAGCTCACAGCTCCGGCGTTGTCACCAGCTTGGCTGGCCGTTCACACTAATACAATTGGCTGTATTAGAGGGTGGGAAAGCTGGCGGGGTGGGTCCGGGTAGTGTGATCCTTCCACACGTTACACCCTCTCAGTGAGTGTCCGCGCTGCCAGGTGAAAATAAGCGGTTGATTGGCTAGACGTGTGTCGGAGGAAGCACGTGATAGCCTCCACTCTCCCAGACCGACTGTGGGGGGTAAGTGCGCAGCGACCAGGAAGGGGATTGGGAATTGGCATAACGACTAACATTGGGATGGGAGAAAATCGGAGGAAAAAGGAGGGGGGGAAAAAAAGATAAAAAAAATAAAAATAAAAAAAAAAGTGCCTACATTTTTATTTTTTATTTTTTTATTTGAAATCTTTATTTCGAACATGCAATTAATACAAACAAACAATAACAAAAGCAAAACACAACTCAATCTACATGTTCGAAAAGGAGTAGGAAGATTCAGGGATAGTTTAATAAAAGCTTAGTTTAACCACCTTTTTACATATAAAGTAAAGTTTACCCAAAACCGATCCATAGTACACATCATAGTAGGATATACCAAACTAATGTGAAGTAACACACATGAAAATAATGTAATTTTTGAGGAAATACCACAAAATATAACTTTTTCACTTTTCACATAACTTTTTATTAATAGTATTATATTGATGTGTAACCTGCGAACACGGCGACTGGAATCCATGCGTGACCAACTTCCACTGCAGCACTGTCTACATCCCAACCGCAAATTAGTATTCATAGAATACAACCTCATTAAAAATCCTTGACTGGGCCACCTATGGATTTGTCTTGGCCTTTTCGCCTCTTGTTCCCATTGTATTTTTTTTATTGCATATATATTGTGGTACACAATGCAGAAGCACTTCATCATGCAGCCTTGTCTCTGCGTCGTTTTGCTATACTGTACATTGCAGTGGGTCCTGTGCAGCTCAGTGGTACAGGGTGAGCGTGGTACTGTACTGACACCACCAGGGGTACGGGGTTCGATTCCCTGTGTAGCTCAGTGGTACAGGGTGAGCGTGGTACTGTACTGACACCACCAGGGGTACGGGGTTCGATTCCCTGTGTAGCTCAGTGGTACAGGGTGAGCGTGGTACTGTACTGACACCGCCAGGGGTACGGGGTTCGATTCCCTGTGTAGCTCAGTGGTACAGAGTGAGCGTGGTACTGTACTGACACCACCAGGGGTACAGGGTTCGATTCCCTGTGCAGCTCAGTGGTACAGGGTGAGCGTGGTACTGTACTGACACCACCAGGGGGTAGGGGGTTCGATTCCCTGTGCAGCTCAGTGGTACAGGGTGAGCGTGGTACTGTACTGACACCGCCAGGGGTAGGGGGTTTGATTCCCGCTGAGGCCACCAATACTGGAAACAAATACAATACAGGACTGTTCATTCCATGAGCTAGAGGGACATCATAGCTACTGTAAATGCAGATTCACCCTGTTCAGATAAAACTCAGGGGACCTTCTGGACCAGCCAGTCACTAGAACGGGTTCCATAGGTATCAAAATTCCATTCCAATAATGATGTAGTGTAAGGAGGTAGCTTACCAATACTGATGTATTATAAGGAGGTAGCTTACCAATAATGATGTAGTATAATGAGGTAGCTACCAATAATGGTGTAGTATAAGGAGGTAGCTTACCAATATAGATGTAGTATAAGGAGGTAGCTTACCAATAATGATGTAGTATAAGGAGGTAGCTTACCAATAATGATGTAGTATACGGAGGTAGCTTACCAATACTGATGTAGTATAAGGAGGTAGCTTACCAATAATGATGTAGTATAAGGAGGTAGCTTACCAATAATGATGTAGTATAAGGAGGTAGCTTACCAATAATGATGTAGTATACGGAGGTAGCTTACCAATACTGATGTAGTATAAGGAGGTAGCTTACCAATAATGATGTAGTATAAGGAGGTAGCTTACCAATAATGATGTATTATAAGGAGGTAGCTTACCAATAATGATGTAGTATAAGGAGGTAGCTTACCAATAATGATGTAGTATACGGAGGTAGCTTACCAATACTGATGTAGTATAAGGAGGTAGCTTACCAATAATGATGTAGTATAAGGAGGTAGCTTACCAATAATGATGTAGTATAAGGATGTAGCTTACCAATAATGATGTAGTATACGGAGGTAGCTTACCAATACTGATGTAGTATAAGGAGGTAGCTTACCAATAATGATGTAGTATAAGGAGGTAGCTTACCAATAATGATGTAGTATAAGGAGGTAGCTTACCAATAATTATGTAGTATACGGAGGTAGCTTACCAATAATGATGTAGTATAAGAATGTAGCTTACCAATAATAATGTAGTATAAGGAGGTAGCTTACCAATAATTATGTAGTATTAGTAGGTAGCTTACCAATAATGATGTAGTATTAGGAGGTAGCTACCAATACTGATGTAGTATAAGGAGGTAGCTTACCAATAATTATGTAGTATTAGTTGGTAGCTTACCAATAATGATGTAGTATAAGGAGGTAGCTTACCAATAATTATGTAGTATAAGGAGGTAGCTTACCAATAATGATGTAGTATAAGGAGGTAGCTTACCGATAATGGTGTAGTATAAGGAGGTAGCTTACTAATAATGATGTAGTATTAGGAGGTAGCTTACCAATACTGATGTAGTATAAGGAGGTAGCTTACCAATAATGATGTAGTATAAGGAGGTAGCTTACCAATAATGATGTAGTATAAGGAGGTAGCTTACCAATAATGATGTAGTATACGGAGGTAGCTTACCCATAATGATGTAGTATAAGAATGTAGCTTACCAATAATAATGTAGTATAAGGAGGTAGCTTACCAATAATTATGTAGTATTAGTAGGTAGCTTACCAATAATGATGTAGTATTAGGAGGTAGCTACCAATACTGATGTAGTATAAGGAGGTAGCTTACCAATAATTATGTAGTATTAGTAGGTAGCTTACCAATAATGATGTAGTATAAGGAGGTAGCTTACCAATAATGATGTAGTATAAGGAGGTAGCTTACCAATAATGATGTAGTATAATGAGGTAGCTTACCAATAATGATGTAGTATAAGGAGGTAGCTACCAATAATGATGTAGTATAAGGAGGTAGCTACCAATAATGATGTAGTATAAGGAGGTAGCTTACCAATAATGATGTAGTATAAGGAGGTAGCTACCAATAATGATGTAGTATAAGGAGGTAGCTTATCAATAATGATGTAGTATAAGGAGGTAGCTTACCAATAATGATGTAGTATACGGAGGTAGCTTACCAATACTGATGTAGTATAAGGAGGTAGCTTACCAATAATGATGTAGTATAAGGAGGTAGCTTACCAATAATGATGTAGTATAAGGAGGTAGCTTACCAATAATGATGTAGTATACGGAGGTAGCTTACCAATACTGATGTAGTATAAGGAGGTAGCTTACCAATAATGATGTAGTATAAGGAGGTAGCTTACCAATAATGATGTAGTATAAGGAGGTAGCTTACCAATAATGATGTAGTATACGGAGGTAGCTTACCAATAATGATGTAGTATAAGAATGTAGCTTACCAATAATAATGTAGTATAAGGAGGTAGCTTACCAATAATTATGTAGTATTAGTAGGTAGCTTACCAATAATGATGTCGTATTAGGAGGTAGCTACCAATACTGATGTAGTATAAGGAGGTAGCTTACCAATAATTATGTAGTATTAGTAGGTAGCTTACCAATAATGATGTAGTATAAGGAGGTAGCTTACCAATAATTATGTAGTATAAGGAGGTAGCTTACCAATAATGATGTAGTATAAGGAGGTAGCTTACCAATAATGGTGTAGTATAAGGAGGTAGCTTACTAATAATGATGTAGTATTAGGAGGTAGCTTACCAATACTGATGTAGTATAAGGAGGTAGCTTACCAATAATGATGTAGTATAAGGAGGTAGCTTACCAATAATGATGTAGTATAAGGAGGTAGCTTACCAATAATGATGTAGTATACGGAGGTAGCTTACCCATAATGATGTAGTATAAGAATGTAGCTTACCAATAATAATGTAGTATAAGGAGGTAGCTTACCAATAATTATGTAGTATTAGTAGGTAGTTTACCAATAATGATGTAGTATTAGGAGGTAGCTACCAATACTGATGTAGTATAAGGAGGTAGCTTACCAATAATTATGTAGTATTAGTAGGTAGCTTACCAATAATGATGTAGTATAAGGAGGTAGCTTACCAATAATGATGTAGTATAAGGAGGTAGCTTACCAATAATGATGTAGTATAATGAGGTAGCTTACCAATAATGATGTAGTATAAGGAGGTAGCTACCAATAATGATGTAGTATAAGGAGGTAGCTTACCAATAATGATGTAGTATAAGGAGGTAGCTACCAATAATGATGTAGTATAAGGAGGTAGCTTATCAATAATGATGTAGTATAAGGAGGTAGCTTACCAATAATGATGTAGTATAAGGAGGTAGCTACCAATAATGATGTAGTATAAGGAGGTAGCTACCAATAATGATGTAGTATAAGGAGGTAGCTACCAATAATGATGTAGTATAAGGAGGCAGCTTACCAATAATGATGTAGTATAAGGAGGTAGCTTACCAATAATGATGTAGTATAAGGAGGTAGCTTACCAATAAGGGCCTTAAAAATGTGCAAATACCAGTGTGTGTTGCGCCTCTCAGAGGGCCAAACAACCTTCTCATAAAGGACACAGTGATGAGTGCCGTATCTATCATTAGTGATGGATCTGAGGGCAGAGTGATAGTCAGAGTCCAGGGATTTAAGGGTTGAGGCCGCAGCATGCCTATAAATTACATCACCATAGTTCAAGACTGATAAGAAAACTGCTTCGACAACTCTCTTCATACTAATAAAAGGAAACCCAGGTGGCCAGCATACTCGGCCCAATTCCGGCTACCGGTCGGCACACTCGGCATATGTCCGGCACGGCACGCCAACGATGAGCCGGATCTGGCTCGGTAATGGTTGCCGGGGCAGAGCCGACTCGGGCTCGCCAAAGATAAACCGGCTCTGGCCCGGCTCTGGTTGCCGGGGCAGAGCCGACTCGGGCTCGCCAAAGCTAAACCGGCTCTGGCCCGGCAATGGTTGCCGTGCCCGAGCCGACTCGGGCTCGCCAAAGATAAACCGGCTCTGGCCCGGCAATGGTTGCCGGGGCAGAGCCGACTCGGGCTCGCCAAAGATAAACCGGCTCTGGCCCGGCTCTGCTTGCCGGGGCAGAGCCGACTCGGGCTCGCCAAAGATAAACCGGCTCTGGCCCGGCAATGGTTGCCGGGGCAGAGCCGAAGTTTCAGTCAAGCGACGCCGCCCCCACACACAACAGCGGTGTGATTGGCAAAATCGACTGTCAATCAAAATTGTTCCGTTGAGACCACCGCAACAAGTGAATACAGCTGTACTGTACCCACTCTGCAGTCTGTCAATAAAGCTTTCAATCAATCAATCAATCAATCAATCAATCAGACAAATGCATAGAAAAGCCCTTATTATAACCAAATAACAAAAGATTATATTGTTGTTTATGAAAATGGTTTAGCCCTATGCTTGCCTATTATTTTAATGGCAACAAATAAAATAATAATAATAAAATTAATAAATAAAATGTTAGAGGAGTGGAGGGGGGGGGGGGGCAGAGCGAGGTGGGTGTTATAGGAGTGGAGGGGGGGGGGGCAGAGCCTCATAAAGCTAACATTAGCTGCACTCATAGGAGCCTGCATGTTGATGTAGCCTCATAAAGCTAACATTATAGCTGCACTCATAGTATGTTGATGTAGCCTTATAAAGCTGCATATGCTGCACTCATAGGAGCGTGTTGATGTAGCCTCATAAAGCTAACAAGAGTATATGTAATACTGTGGTTATGGCCTCTATAGTTAGCAGCTCATAGCTAACATAATACTGTGGTTAAGGCCTGCGGCAGCTCAGTAGCTAACATAACAACACTGTAGTTAAGGCCTTTAACCAGCAGCTCAGTAGCTAACATAACAACACTTTAGTTAAGGCCTTTAACCAGCAGCTCAGTAGCTAACATAACAACTGTGGTTAAGGCCTTTAAATAGCTGCACTCATAGGAGCCTGCATGTTGATGTAGCCTCATAAAGCTAATATTATAGCTGCACTCATAGGATGTTGATGTAGCCTCATAAAGCTGCATATGCTGCACTCATAGGAGCGTGTTGATGTAGCCTCATAAAGCTAACAAGAGTATATGTAATACTGTGGTTATGGCCTCTATAGTTAGCAGCTCATAGCTAACATAATACTGTGGTTAAGGCCTGCAGCAGCTCAGTAGCTAACATAACAACACTGTAGTTAAGGCCTTTAACCAGCAGCTCAGTAGCTAACATAACAACTGTGGTTAAGGCCTTTAAATAGCTGCACTCATAGGAGCCTGCATGTTGATGTAGCCTCATAAAGCTAATATTATAGCTGCACTCATAGGATGTTGATGTAGCCTCATAAAGCTGCATATGCTGCACTCATAGGAGCGTGTTGATGTAGCCTCATAAAGCTAACAAGAGTATATGTAATACTGTGGTTATGGCCTCTATAGTTAGCAGCTCATAGCTAACATAATACTGTGGTTAAGGCCTGCAGCAGCTCAGTAGCTAACATAACAACACTGTAGTTAAGGCCTTTAACCAGCAGCTCAGTAGCTAACATAACTGTGGTTAAGGCCTTTAAATAGCTGCACTCATAGGAGCCTGCATGTTGATGTAGCCTCATAAAGCTAACATTATAGCTGCACTCATAGGATGTTGATGTAGCCTCATAAAGCTGCATATGCTGCACTCATAGGAGCGTGTTGATGTAGCCTCATAAAGCTAACAAGAGTATATGTAATACTGTGGTTATGGCCTCTATAGTTAGCAGCTCATAGCTAACATAATACTGTGGTTAAGGCCTGCAGCAGCTCAGTAGCTAACATAACAACACTGTAGTTAAGGCCTTTAACCAGCAGCTCAGTAGCTAACATAACAACACTGTAGTTAAGGCCTTTAACCAGCAGCTCAGTAGCTAACATAACAACTGTGGTTAAGGCCTTTAAATAGCTGCACTCATAGGAGCCTGCATGTTGATGTAGCCTCATAAAGCTAATATTATAGCTGCACTCATAGGATGTTGATGTAGCCTCATAAAGCTGCATATGCTGCACTCATAGGAGCGTGTTGATGTAGCCTCATAAAGCTAACAAGAGTATATGTAATACTGTGGTTATGGCCTCTATAGTTAGCAGCTCATAGCTAACATAATACTGTGGTTAAGGCCTGCAGCAGCTCAGTAGCTAACATAACAACACTGTAGTTAAGGCCTTTAACCAGCAGCTCAGTAGCTAACATAACAACTGTGGTTAAGGCCTTTAAATAGCTGCACTCATAGGAGCCTGCATGTTGATGTAGCCTCATAAAGCTAATATTATAGCTGCACTCATAGGATGTTGATGTAGCCTCATAAAGCTGCATATGCTGCACTCATAGGAGCGTGTTGATGTAGCCTCATAAAGCTAACAAGAGTATATGTAATACTGTGGTTATGGCCTCTATAGTTAGCAGCTCATAGCTAACATAATACTGTGGTTAAGGCCTGCAGCAGCTCAGTAGCTAACATAACAACACTGTAGTTAAGGCCTTTAACCAGCAGCTCAGTAGCTAACATAACAACTGTGGTTAAGGCCTTTAAATAGCTGCACTCATAGGAGCCTGCATGTTGATGTAGCCTCATAAAGCTAACATTATAGCTGCACTCATAGGATGTTGATGTAGCCTCATAAAGCTGCATATGCTGCACTCATAGGAGCGTGTTGATGTAGCCTCATAAAGCTAACAAGAGTATATGTAATACTGTGGTTATGGCCTCTATAGTTAGCAGCTCATAGCTAACATAATACTGTGGTTAAGGCCTGCAGCAGCTCATTAGCTAACATAACAACACTGTAGTTAAGGCCTTTAACCAGCAGCTCAGTAGCTAACATAACAACTGTGGTTAAGGCCTTTAAATAGGTGCACTCATAGGAGCCTGCATGTTGATGTAGCCTCATAAAGCTAATATTATAGCTGCACTCATAGGATGTTGATGTAGCCTCATAAAGCTGCATATGCTGCACTCATAGGAGCGTGTTGATGTAGCCTCATAAAGCTAACAAGAGTATATGTAATACTGTGGTTATGGCCTCTATAGTTAGCAGCTCATAGCTAACATAATACTGTGGTTAAGGCCTTTAACCAGCAGCTCAGTAGCTAACATAACAACACTGTAGTTAAGGCCTTTAACCAGCAGCTCAGTAGCTAACATAACAACACTTTAGTTAAGGCCTTTAACCAGCAGCTCAGTAGCTAACATAACAACTGTGGTTAAGGCCTTTAAATAGCTGCACTCATAGGAGCCTGCATGTTGATGTAGCCTAATAAAGCTAATATTATAGCTGCACTCATAGGATGTTGATGTAGCCTCATAAAGCTGCATATGCTGCACTCATAGGAGCGTGTTGATGTAGCCTCATAAAGCTAACAAGAGTATATGTAATACTGTGGTTATGGCCTCTATAGTTAGCAGCTCATAGCTAACATAATACTGTGGTTAAGGCCTGCAGCAGCTCAGTAGCTAACATAACAACACTGTAGTTAAGGCCTTTAACCAGCAGCTCAGTAGCTAACATAACAACTGTGGTTAAGGCCTTTAAATAGCTGCACTCATAGGAGCCTGCATGTTGATGTAGCCTCATAAAGCTAATATTATAGCTGCACTCATAGGATGTTGATGTAGCCTCATAAAGCTGCATATGCTGCACTCATAGGAGCGTGTTGATGTAGCCTCATAAAGCTAACAAGAGTATATGTAATACTGTGGTTATGGCCTCTATAGTTAGCAGCTCATAGCTAACATAATACTGTGGTTAAGGCCTGCAGCAGCTCAGTAGCTAACATAACAACACTGTAGTTAAGGCCTTTAACCAGCAGCTCAGTAGCTAACATAACAACTGTGGTTAAGGCCTTTAAATAGCTGCACTCATAGGAGCCTGCATGTTGATGTAGCCTCATAAAGCTAATATTATAGCTGCACTCATAGGATGTTGATGTAGCCTCATAAAGCTGCATATGCTGCACTCATAGGAGCGTGTTGATGTAGCCTCATAAAGCTAACAAGAGTATATGTAATACTGTGGTTATGGCCTCTATAGTTAGCAGCTCATAGCTAACATAATACTGTGGTTAAGGCCTGCAGCAGCTCAGTAGCTAACATAACAACTGTGGTTAAGGCCTTTAACCTGTGGTTAAGGCCTTTAACCGCAGCTCAGTACGCTAACATAACAATACTGGTTACTGATTTATTATTTACATTGAAAAGATACAGAGATAATTTGTTAAAGCTGGACCAGCACACTAGGTTAGTAAATCCTAGGCCCCAGATTCAGATTCCTTTATTTAGCCATTTGTGTAAAACACATTGGTAATTGTTGCAGCAATACAGTGTATGCATTTCCTTTCTTTTTTCACAGAAAACAACACCAACACAGACAAGAAACGAAACAGTGCAGTGGGGGATTAATCAATAAATACATATATATATATAAAGTGAAGAGTGCAGGGATCCAGTACGGACTAGTGCAGTGCAGTCAGTGTCATTGTGCCAGTGTCACTTGGGGGAGGAGGGGGGAGGGGGGGGGGGGGGTACCGAGGGGGGGGGGGACCTGAGGCATTGATCAGCCTGGCGGCTGAGGGGAAGAAGCTCAGTCTGTGTCGAGCTTTCACAGCCTTTGGGATCCTCAGCCTTCTCCCAGAGGGGAGCAGGGTGAAGAGGCTGTGACCCTCTGCTAAAGCTCCACTCCTGCACTAAAGTCGGGGATTCAGTTGGACTCAGATCTGCTGCGTTCCCCCCTACCTGGTGACAGTGTACATCTCATAAAGTAGGGATAATCCACCCTGCTACACAAACATCTCAAAAGAAACTGGTCAGACTACTGCTTGACCTTACTTCTAGAACCCACCTCGCCCCTGCCCACGTGACAACCTAGGATGGCTTAGAGTAGACGACAGAGTACAGCAACTTGCAATGGGCCTGTCTACAAGATACATACACGACCAAGGTATATGTGTACATGTCAAAATACTTCCCAAAGGTCAGTGAATACCACGACCACAACACCATGGGAGCTCCACAAATCATGTTAAACCCAGATTCGGCTCAAACAGGGACTAAACACATTTCGCAATTATGCCACATCAATGTGGAACGCCCTACCCAAAGATGTAAAGGAATGTGAATCACTACCCACTTTCAAAACACTCTCAAAGAACACCTACGGGAGACTGCAATTCGAAACTGGCCCCTGTAAATGTCCTAACCCAACCCCCTCCAATGTACAGTAAAGTACCAAACATGGTTTTGTCAATATTCCAATGTACAGTTGTGCTTGTGCAGTTGTACAGTGCCCCCCCCCCACCCCTCCTACCCCCCCCCCACCTATAATGTACGGTTCTACGTCAAATATATACTCTCTTTTCTAGACTCTTTTTGTATCACAAACAGTAGGCCTACTGTATTTGCAAATCTGGTATGTCATAAATGTATAGAAGTGTCTATCTGTATGTCACATGTCATGTTATGATGAATTGAAAATGGGGGTCCCTGATGTAAACAAGACGAATGTCTTTCTCTGGTCTCCATGCCCTTAACAATTGTATGTATTGAGCTGTACTGTATTGTACCCATTCTGCAATCTGTTAATAAAGTTTTCAATCAATCAATCAATCAACCAATCAATCAATCAATCAATCAATCAATCAATCAAAACCAACATTTTCACTGTAAAGTATATAAAAACGAAGTTATTGAACTTTAAACTTGAAACAAATACTATACTGCCTATAATTTGTTAAAGATGTATTAATTCGAACATTATTTCATATTATTTTACTTGAAAAGAGAGCTATTATTATTATTATTATTATTATTATTATTATTATTATTATTATTATTATTATTATTATTATTATTATTATTATTATTATTATTATTATTATTATTATTATTATTATTATTATTATTATTATTATTATTATTATTATTATTATTATTATTATTATTATTATTATTATTATTATTATTATTATTATTATTATTATTATTATTATTATTATTATTATTATTATTATTATTATTATTATTATTATTATTATTATTATTATTATTATTTTAAGTTATTCTTGTGCCATTGAGATTTGTCAGAGAGATTGTAGGCATAAAGCAAGTTGATTGAGTAACTGTTATATAAAATAATATAAATAATAATTGTCATTTGGCAACACTGACTAACAGCTGCGTTGCATTGTGGGGGGGGGGGGGATCCCCACAATGCATTGTGGTTTTTGAAATTTTGAATTGACGCGCGTCGCGCACGGCACAGTCAGACCAGACCAGTATGACACGGTTGCATTTCTTCTCATCGCAGGTAATTTATGCAGATATTTTTGATTATTTATAAGTAATACCGCTAATATAAATGAGTGCTGTTTAGTCTGTGTTTCAGTGAGTGTAGCGCGAGCTCACGTTAGCTACTAGCTCTACATACACTGAGTGTAGCGCGAGGCCGCGAGCTCACGTTAGCTATATAGGCTACATACACTGAGTGTAGCGCGAGCTCACGTTAGCTACTAGCTCTACATACACTGAGTGTAGCGCGAGGCCGCGAGCTCACGTTAGCTATATAGGCTACATACCATAGATATCTATAGAACACAGATATCTATAGATATCTATGCTACATACACTGAGTGTAGCGCAAGCTCACGTTAGCTATATAGGCTACATACACTGCTACAGGCAGAGCCTCACGTTGTCACCAACTGTTCTCATCTCAGGTAATTGTGCAACACATATATAGGCTACATACACTGCTACAGGCAGAGCCTCACGTTGTCACCAACTGTTCTCATCTCGGGTAATTGTGCAACACATATATTTTATTATTTATAAGTTATGCGTGCTGCTGATATAAATGCTGTTTAGTCTGTGTTTCAGTGACTAGTCTACTGTAACGTTATTTGCTCGATATTATGAAACTGGCGGGATCTGTAATACAAGCACTACTGCTAGCAGGCCTAGACTGTAGAATACTGACGTTAGCTAACCAATGCATATCACGCAGATCTTTCATGGTTTAATTTAATTATAAAATATATAATTTCATTGTTAATGTAGCAAATACTGTTACAGTGCTGTCTCTCAACAACGACATGAAAGCAGAAGACAGCTCAATAACAACTACCCGTATACTTCAAGTGGTTGTGGTTTTTATTGTGTGTGTGACTGTGTATATATAATATATACTTTTTAATCTGGGACATCATTTTCAAAGAGTCATCCTGTAATGCCTTCTCTCTCTCTCTCCCAAGACGGTCAAGATCTACCAAGTCTTCAAGATCTTCAAGTGGTCATGCTTGTAAGTGATGTATACAATGTTTTATTGTGTGTGTGACTGTGTATATATATACTTTTCAATCTGGGACTTTCATTTCAACAGCTGGAAAGGGTCATCCTGTGTTGATGGATGCTACAGTATGTAGATGTGCATGACATGGACTAAATTAGAGGTCCTAGATATGCAAAATAATATTGAGAATCACTGGCCTTAGACTATCTACTAACGTATTCTCGCTCTCTCTAGGTTCATGGCCACTAATGACTTCAGACCTTCAGAAGGACAGTATGCTGGATGAGGAAGGTCTTGGCCATACTGCGATGGCTCCTAGAAGACAAGAACGGAGAGGTGCTGGACCTGGCTGTCAAATGGTTTGTAATGCTAGAGTATATTTTATGTAGATGTGCATGACATGGACTAAATTAGAGGTCCTAGATATGCAAAATAATATTGAGAATCACTGGCCTTAGACTATCTACTAACGTATTCTCGCTCTCTCTAGGTTCATGGCCACTAATGACTTCAGACCTTCAGAAGGACAGTATGCTGGATGAGGAAGGTCTTGGCCATGCTGCGATGGCTCCTAGAAGACAAGAACGGAGAGGTGCTGGACCTGGCTGTCAAATGGTTTGTAATGCTAGAGTATATTTTATGTAGATGTGCATGACATGGACTAAATTAGAGGTCCTAGATATGCAAAATAATATTGAGAATCACTGGCCTTAGACTATCTACTAACGTATTCTCGCTCTCTCTAGGTTCATGGCCACTAATGACTTCAGACCTTCAGAAGGACAGTATGCTGGATGAGGAAGGTCTTGGCCATGCTGCGATGGCTCCTAGAAGACAAGAACGGAGAGGTGCTGGACCTGGCTGTCAAATGGTTTGTAATGCTAGAGTATATTTTATGTAGATGTGCATGACATGGACTAAATTAGAGGTCCTAGATATGCAAAATAATATTGAGAATCACTGGCCTTAGACTATCTACTAACGTATTCTCGCTCTCTCTAGGTGCATGGCCACTAATGACTTCAGACCTTCAGAAGGACAGTATGCTGGATGAGGAAGGTCTTGGCCATGCTGCGATGGCTCCTAGAAGACAAGAACGGAGAGGTGCTGGAGTCGGACCTGGCTGTCAAATGGTTTGTAATGCTAGAGTATATTTTATGTAGATGTGCATGACATGGACTAAATTAGAGGTCCTAGATATGCAAAATAATATTGAGAATCACTGGCCTTAGACTATCTACTAACGTATTCTCGCTCTCTCTAGGTTCATGGCCACTAATGACTTCAGACCTTCAGAAGGACAGTATGCTGGATGAGGAAGGTCTTGGCCATGCTGCGATGGCTCCTAGAAGACAAGAACGGAGAGGTGCTGGACCTGGCTGTCAAATGGTTTGTAATGCTAGAGTATATTTTATGTAGATGTGCATGACATGGACTAAATTAGAGGTCCTAGATATGCAAAATAATATTGAGAATCACTGGCCTTAGACTATCTACTAACGTATTCTCGCTCTCTCTCTTTAGGTTCATGGCCACTAATGACTTCAGAGCTTCAGAAGGACAGTATGCCTGTAGCTTATTGCCAGCGGAAGAGTGCAAGAATGCTTCCGCATTCGTCACCGCACGCCAGTACGGTAATGCGCCTTTCCTTTCGCCCCGCTCAGACAAATGCATGTAGTACATTGCAACACAACGCAGCATTTCCGCGTACATTGCAACGAATCACTTGGAGTTTGAAAGTGATATCAGAAGAAACTACTCAACCTCGGCTGTCTTTAACTAGCAGGACGCTAGTGGGCTAGTCGCTAAAATATATATCGTTTTATATATAATTGTACCAACACAGATATTAGGCAGTACACACATTGTCCTGCAATACATACAGTGAATGCACAGCTACATTCGCCATATATTTCTATCGCTGCTGCGGTCTACAGTGAAATGCAATATTATTATTATTATTATTATTGTAAAGATTATCATTACAATCGCAGCCTGGAGAGGCAATGTTACAAGTGTACGAGGGTTGTGTGCAAAGAGCACAGCCTCTCAATTTGCACAACGTGCACAAAATAATAATTGTAATGATCTTTACAATAATAATAATATTGCATTTCACTGTAGACCGCAGCAGCGATAGAAATATATGGTGAATGTAGCTGTGCATTCACTGTACATGTATTGCAGGACAATGTGTGTACTGCCTAATATCTGTGTTGGTACAATTATATATAAAACGATATATATTTGAGCGACTAGCCCACTAGCGTGAAGGGGCTCCTTTCCTCAGAGCAGCCCGCTTGTATCACCACGCTCGGCGCTGCTGCGATGGTGCAGGAGGTTGCCTCGCTAGTGGGCTAGTCGCTCAAATATATATATCGTTTTATATATAATTGTACCAACACAGATATTAGGCAGTACACACATTGTCCTGCAATACATGTACAGTGAATGCACAGCTACATTCGCCATATATTTCTATCGCTGCTGCGGTCTACAGTGAAATGCAATATTATTATTATTGTAAAGATCATTACAATTATTATTTTGTGCACGTTGTGCAAATTGAGAGGCTGTGCTCTTTGCACACAACCCTCGTACACTTGTAACATTGCCTCCAGGCTGCGATTGTAATGATAATCTTTACAATAATAATAATAATATTGCATTTCACTATAGACCGCAGCAGCGATAGAAATATATGGCGAATGTAGCTGTGCATTCACTGTACATGTATTGCAGGACAATGTGTGTACTGCCTAATATCTGTGTTGGTACAATTATATATTTTAGCGACTAGCCCACTAGCGTCCTGCTAGTTAAAGACAGCCGCGGAAATGCTGCGTTGTGTTGCAATGTACTACATGCATTTGTCTGAGCGGGGCGAAAGGAGAGGCGCATTACCGTACTGGCGTGCGGTGACGAATGCGGAAGCATTCTTGCACTCTTCCGCTGGCAATAAGTTACACCCGGACAGTATGCTGGATGAGGAAGGTCTTGGCCATGCTGCGATGGCTCCTAGAGGACAAGAACGGAGGTGCAGGACCTGGCTGTCAAATGGTTTGTAATGCTACAGTATAAATTATTGTATTACATCACACTCACCATCAATGACTCCACCATCACCCCCTCCCCCCTAGTCCGCAACCTCTGTGTCATCCTCGACCCCACCCTCTCATTTGACCCCATGTCCGCTCCATTGTCAAAACTTCATATTTTCACCTCCGCAACATTGCCAAAATCCGTCACTGCCTCTACCCCCTGCTGCTGAATCCCTCATACACGCCTTCATCTTTTCCCTCCTGGACTACTGTAACTCCCTCCTCACTGGCATCACCTCCCGCTCCCTCCATAAACTGCAGATGGTCCAAAACTCAGTTGCCCGCCTCCTCACTAACACCCGGTCCCGCGAACACATCACTCCTGTCCTCCACTCCCTCCACTGGCTCCCGATCAAGGAACGCATTAACTTCAAAACACTACTCCTCACCTTCAAAGCCATCCATAGCCTGGCCTCACCCTGGTCTTAAACTTTTTACACCAAGAGAACGGTGGGGAGAGAATATATACATATGATGGGGAGAGAATATATACATACAGTGGGGAGGAGACTGTACATTAGGAGGGGGTGGTTGGGAGAGAAATATACATATAATAGACAGTCTCCTCCCCACCGTATGTATATATTCTCTCCCCACCATATGTATTTTTCTCTCCCACCCACCCACCCCCTCCTAATGTACAGTCTTCTCCCCACCGTATGTATATATTCTCTCCCCACCATATGTATTTTCTCTCTCACCCACCCACCCCCTCCTAATGTACAGTCTCCTCCCCACCGTATGTATATATTCTCTCCCCACCATATGTATATATTCTCTCCCCACCATATGTATATTTCTCTCCCACCCCCTCGTAATGTACAGTCTCCTCCCTACCGTATGTATATATTCTCTCCCACCCCCTCCTAATGTACAGTCTCCTCCCCACCGTATGTATATATTCTCTCCCCACCATATGTATATTTCTCTCCCACCCCCTCCTAATATACAGTCTCCTCCCCACCGTATGTATATATTCTCTCCCCACCGTATGTATATTTCTCTCCCACCCCCTCCTAATATACAGTCTCCTCCCCACCGTATGTATATATTCTCTCCCCACCGTATGTATATTTCTCTCCCACCCACCCCCTCCTAATGTACAGTCTCCTCCCCACCGTATGTATATATTTTCTCCCACCCCCTCCTAATGTACAGTCTCCTCCCCACCGTATATGTATATATTCTCTCCCCACCATATGTATATTTCTCCCCCACCCCCTCCTAATATACAGTCTCCTCCCCACCGTATGTATATATTCTCTCCCCACCGTATGTATATTTCTCTCCCACCCACCCCCTCCTAATGTACAGTCTCCTCCCCACCGTATGTATATATTTTCTCCCACCCCCTCCTAATGTACAGTCTCCTCCCCACCGTATGTATATATTCTCTCCCCACTGTATGTATATTTCTCTCCCACCCACCCCCTCCTAATGTACAGTCTCCTCCCCACCGTATGTATATTCTCCCCCCAACGTATGTATATATACCGCCATCTTTCTCCCGGGTTGGTGTGATCACATGACTGACAAAGCCGTGCAGTGATAGGCCAGAAGTCAATTCGATTGCATCCAGGCGCGATTGCTTATCCTGTCTGGGTAGCCCGGATGATGGTTTTTTACATCGAATTTTATACACCGCAATTATGCATAGAATTTTTTTACATTGAATTTTATTATACATTCGAATTTTTTACATTGAATTTTTATTTCACATAGGTAAATTCGGAGCAAAAAAATTCAGATACATGATTTTCAAAGTAATTATTTTCAATGCTATAAATTCGGTGTCTGAAAAAATTCAGATACATTTTTCAAAGTAATTATTTTCAATGCTATAAATTCGGTGTCTGAAAAAATTCAGATACATGTTTTCAAAGTAATTATTTTCAATGCTATAAATTCGGTGTCTGAAAAAATTCAGATACATGTTTTCAAAGTAATTATTTTCAATGCTATAAATTCGGTGTCTGATAAAATTCAAAAATCAGATACATGTTTTCAAAGTAATTATTTTCAATGCTTTAAATTTGGTGTCTGAAAAAATTCAGATACATGTTTTCAAAGTAATTATTTTCAATGCTATAAATTCAATTCAGATACATGTTTTCAAAGTAATTATTTTCAATGCTATAAATTCGGTGTCTGATCAAATTCAAATACTTCTGTCACTCATTTGCTTCCATACTGGCTCTTGTTGTATTTTGTTATCTTGCTTTCCTTCTCTCTCTCTTCTCTCTCTCTCTTCTCTCTCTCTATCTCATCCTCTTCTCTTCTGTCGTTGAATTTGTGGTTCGTTCTTTTTATTTGCCTTTTTCACTTTTCGTGTAGGACAGTGAGTGGAAGTCCCGTCCCCTCCACGTCGGGGACCAGCACGCCTCGCCGGGGCCGGCGACAGCTCCCCCAGACCCCCGCCACGCTACGCCCCCACGTCACCTATTCCCCCGTGGTCCGTAAGGCTATGCCCACGCCTCCCGGGGTGCCCCAGGGGCGCCTCCCGGCCCGGCCCCCTGGCGCTTTTCTCCAGAGCCCCCCCCAGGGGCCTCCCCCTGCCGGCCCCCCGTCACCCCACCATGGCTCACCTCGTCAGGGTCGCCACCCGCCACCTCGCTGGGGTGACGCGGGAGGAGGGGGGTCTCCATGGAGGGCGAAGGTTGCTTCTACAACCAGGACTACGAGCCACGCCACGAGCCGCCCGCCTATGAGCAGAGCCCCGCATAACATTGGGGTCTTGTGCTTGGCACTCCGAGCATGGCACTAACACTGTCATGGTTAGGAGTTTGATTCCTGCTGGGGCCACCCGTTGTGAATGATGTATACAGTCATTCCAAAGCACTTTATGTCCTAGTAATAGAGCTGTGCTATAGAGATGCTGTCATTCATTCATAACTAAACCAAAAGACATTTATAAACAACGTCTTACTAAATGCAGGCTTTCATTTACAACTGAACGGCCATATCATTCGTTTTTGTATTAATTCTCCTAAAAAAATTTGCTAAGCTAGACTAACATGAAAGTTTAAGTGAAAGTACACACTTGAGTAAAAGTCAAAGTTTCTACTTTTAAATGTACTTAAGTAGTAAACTGAACTTTTTTTCTGACTGTCTATATTCTTCTGATAGCAGGTGTTTAATCAAAGATCCCCTGTGGGAGAAGCTGTTGCAGGGGAACAATGGGTTAATTTCATTGGAGGCTTTGTCGTTGGGTTCAGAGAGGAGGATGTGATATTTTTTTGTTAATAAATGTTTAAATATCTATTCAAGTTGTCATTTTTAACTGGAAAAAGTAGCATGTATGGGGGTAATTGTTACTTTACTTGATATTTGAGCTTCACTGCAGAATGGTGTATATTGTGTACAATGTGCACATACACTGAGAATATATTTCAGTGAGGTAGGAGACAGCATGTAAACTTCTGAATTGTTCAATGCGGGACATGCCAATACTTCATTGGTAAAGGGAAGGGTCCTTAAATATGTGGCATTGTATTACTAATCAACCATTTCCTACTGTATTTCCGGTAATGTATGGTCATAGGCAGATAGTGGAGTAGCTCTGGCAGAATACTGGGTACACAGTAAATTCCGCAAAGTAAATTTGACTCAAACTGAGTACATTTCACTCAAACTGAGTAAAATTTCTTTACTCAGTTTGAGTCAAATGTACTCTGCGGAATTTACTGTGTAGTACCATTGCATTGGCAGTGTCGGCTAGGCTTCGGGCAACCAAACCTGGCCCAGTGTGTGTGGGTCGCATCTGGGCTGCTTTAGGCAACCCGACGTTCACCGCTTCCGGCAACCCCGGACATGGCCCAGTGTACTCGGGCCGGAATCGGCCAGTCAGTCATTGCCGCCTACTCTGCCGATCCGGACGTTCACCGCTTCCGGCAACCCCGGACCTGGCCCAGTGTACTCGGGCCGGAATCGGCCAGTCAGTCATTGCCGCCTACTTGGCCGACTCTGGCAGCCGGACTTGGGCCGACTAATTTCTTCCGGCCTGCCGGATACAGGCCATTAATGGGCCGGAACTTTTTGGCCACCTGGGAAGCTGGTTCCGTTTCTGTATAGGAAGACAATTTTCTGTCACAACTCTGAGGCAAGGTTGTCCACATGGAATTTACATTTCTCACCGAGCCACACACCAAGATATATTTCAGTGACTCTCAATGCTAGAACCCCAAATGTGTAAACCATCATATTCAATGTTTCTGGCACTAGAAAACTTTAGAAGACTTTCGCTAAGCAGGGTAACTAGACACTAGGAAATCTTCCTGTTGAGATGCGTCAATTGCTCTGTAATTAAAGCAGCAGTCTGTTTTAGAAAAGAAAGAGACCAAATGATCCTCACCAGTAGAGGTCCTGGAATCTGTGGATTGGAGAGTGTCTAATACTTCATTGTGTGAAAAGAGACTAAAGGAGATTTGAGGGGTGTGTTCCACGGGGTCAGTGTATAATATAATGATATATCAACATTAACATCAATGGAAAGAAGTCCGGTATATTCTCAATCAAACAAGTGCCCAGCAACTGCAAAGTGTTTATTAAATGCAATATTTAGTTCTAGCTAGAAATAGCACAATTGTCAACAACACTAATATGAGCGGGTAGTGAATTAGAGGTCTCATGCCTTCCAAAATGTAGCCAGGTTTGTGTATGAACTTCAATTTAAATAGTATTCTGATCCCAACTGGATCTTTAGAGCAATACATTCACATGTCTTTGGTATGGAGACTGAATCTAAAATGGATACCGATATACTAACTTTGACATAATATATTATATATTATACGAAAGTATTTCTCTGGTCTGCATCTCCTTAACAATTGTATGTATTGAGCTGTACTGTACTGTACCCATTCTGCAATCTGTTAATAAAGTTTTCAATCAATCAATCAAACAGATTGTAGCCCATTAGAGCTATATCTGAATCAGCAATGTATTCTTAAGCCATGATTCACTAAGGACAAAGATATAAGGGTCAGACTGTAGAATGAATGTATTCACATTGTCTAGTTTCTGGATTAGATATCTAGTTGGATTATACCCAGACCGTTCCTGCCCTTAAAGCTGGCTGGCTCAAGTTGAGGCCTAGGGACAGAGACAGAAGTGGTGCTAATAGGCTGTAGAGGAATTATAACTAGATTTAAAGCATTGACATTATGAGTGGAAAGAGTGGAGAGAGCATGGTGTATCAGTGAATTTGTTGAAGTTCTTAAGGTCTATTGCCTCTAGGACAGGAAGCGGGAGCCAGTCCGGTTTATGTGCACATTTAAATGACTATTTGTCTATGCATGCATTCTGTGTGAGTCTGTGTTTATGTGCGTGCATATACTGTATATGCATGTGTGCCTGAGTCTGAAGTAGAAAAGAGCCTAAATAATTTAAATGTGAAGCCTCATCTCAAATGCAAAGCCTCATCTGTGTGTGTGTGTGTGTGTGTGTGTGTGTGTGTGTGTGTGTGTGTGTGTGTGTGTGTGTGTGTGTGTGTGTGTGTGTGTGTGTGTGTGTGTGTGTGTGTGTGTGTGTGTGTGTGTGTGTGTGTGTGTGTTTGAAGCTATATATCTTCATACACTATGCAACATTTGACCAATTATTTAAGAAGTGACACAAGTTAGCTAAAGTAAAGTGTGTATTATGTGTTTATAAAGGTGTGTGTTATGTGTTTATAAAGGTGTGTATTAGGTGTTTATAAAGGTGTGTATTAGGTGTTTATAAAGGTGTGTATTAGGTGTTTATAAAGGTGTGTATTATGTGTTTATAAAGGTGTGTATAAGGTGTTTATAAAAGTGTGTATAAGGTGTTTATAAAAGTGTGTATAAGGTGTTTATAAAAGTGTGTATTAGGTGTTTATAAAGGTGTGTATTATGTGTTTATAAAAGTGTGTATTAGGTGTTTATAAAAGTGTGTATTAGATGTTTATAAAAGTGTGTATTAGGTGTTTATAAAGGTGTGTATTAGGTGTTCGCCATAAAACACAGGACACATTGCAACACAGTCATGCAGCGACACACACATGCGATGGGCGACACACACAGGAAACACACACATGCACCCGGGGACCAATCCAAGTGCTCTTGTCCGTCTTCTTCCAGGACTCGACAGCGTTAGCGGTTGTGCATGTTTTTCCATTGGGTATATATTTTATATATAATATATATATATATAAAATATGAATTTAAATATATTATAATATATTTAAATTTAATATATATATTTTGGGTATATATTTTCTTCTTCAAGGACTCGACTTTGGGTATATATTTTCCCCCTGAGGGGACACCCTTGCGAGCACGAGGGGAGAACATGCAAACTCCACACAGAAAGGCCCCGGAGATACCGGGCAACCCGGCAACCACCGTGCCACCACATTTATATATGCATATCTGTATTTCAGTAGCAAACACCCCTAAAGCATAAAGTTATTAAGCTCATAAGGCACGGTTGGTGGTTTAGAGGTGTAGTCATTTATACAGGGCTCAGCATTAGAATACAATATGCATTTGCTCAAAGGAACACTCCAATATGATGGGAAATGCACTTACCATCTTCTCCAGAGTCAGACAAGAAGATAGATACCAGTTTCCTCTCTGTACGTTCAGTAGAGGAACGCTTAGCACATATTTATGGAAGTGGATATGGACCAGCTTGTCTAGCTGTTGGCCAAAAAAATCTCCTGGGGTTTTAACCCTTTCACTAGCACACTACCAAAGGGTTAACCCTTTCACTACCACACTACATACGGTTAACCCTTTCACTGCCACACGACAAAGGGATAACACTTTCACAGCCGCACTGCAGATGGTTAACCGGAAGGAGAGAAGAGACAGGACGATAGTTGTCTATGGTTTTTTTTTTTACTAGGGGTGTGACTCTGGCTTGTTTTAGGGAGGTGGGGAACCGCCCCCGAGTTGATGGAGGAGTTGATGGTTGTTAGGAATGGGAGGATGTCTGGTGCTATGGTCTGGAGGAGTGGGGAGGGTAGCTGGTCCAGCTGGCATGTAGTGGGACGGTTCGACGTTACCAGTGGCAGGGTCTCGGCGTCTGTAATGGGAGAGAGAGATGACAGAGTAGAGGATGAGGTTCTCGATTCAGCATTTGGAATGGGCGGGGGTTGGGAGAAGCAACTGCAGATGCTGTTCTTAGCCGAGGCCTCGATCTTACGGTGACCATGCACTGCAGTGGTTCCAGTCCTACCTCTTAGGCAGGACTCAATATGTCTCACTGGGAGGACACAAGTCCAGGCTGCTCCCTGTCACCTGTGGTGTCCTCATGGGTCGGTTCTTGGTCCCATCCTCTTCATCACCTACATGCTCGGTCTTGTCATCGGCAGACATGGAATGTCCTTCACAACTCTACATAAAAACTGCCCAAAACCCCTCTGCAGCTCTGTCACGCCTCACCACCTGTATTGAGGAGATAAAGGCATGGATGAACAGCAACTTCCTCCAACTAAACAGCAAAAAGACAGAGGCACTTCTCATTGGCACCCCACACCAGGTTCAATCTTCACCCATATCCCATCTCACCGTTGATGGCCAGGTCATCACCCTCTCCCCCTCAGTCACAAATTTTGGGGTTCGGTTTGACCCCCACCTGACCTTCAACATCCACATAAAACACCCCTGCAAGACCTCATTCTATCACCTAAGAAATATCAACAAACTACGTCCCACTCTAACCTCAGATGCAGAGAAGCTTGTCCATGCCTTTGTCTCCTCAAGACTGGACTACTGTAACGGACTCTTCATCGGGATTCCTGGCAAGAGCATCCAAAAGCTGCAATACATCCAGAACAGCGCTGCCAGGATCCTGATGAGAGTCTGTAAACATGAGCACATAACCCCCATCCTCCACTCACTACATCTGCTCCCTGTCTCATCCCGGATCAACTACAAAATCCTGACGATCACCATAACTGCATAAACGAACACGCACCCCTCTACTGTACCTACAGGAACTCATCACTCCACAATCCTCCACCTGTACCCTCAGATTGGCAGGTAGCCTGCTCCTCCGGGTCCCCAGTACCTGGCTCTGAACCATGGGTGACAGAGCCTTCTGCACGGCTGCACCACGCCTGTGGAACAGCCTCCCCATCCAGCTGAAGGCACCACAGAGCCTGGGCCCTCATTCACCAACGTGACTTACGCACAGATATGTGCTTAAGCTGTGCGTACGACCATTTCTAAGCAAAGAGTGGGATTCATCAATTTCAACTTGAACTTGACTTCGTGCTTATGTGTACGCACAGCTCTGAGCATGCTTAGCTGACGCCCAGTGGTAGAATATCGTTACTACGGCACAAGCGCTCCTCAGTACATGCATTCGTTTCAACGCGGAAATAAAGACACTGGCGCGTGTTCTGTATGACCCCCGTAATTCATTATAGTTCATTGTGAAATAGCGATATTAGTGTAATTATTGTCAAACCCTAAATAGCATGTGGAATAGGTCTTTCTCTCCGAATGAATGCAGGTTTATATATATAGCGTTATCGGGTGCACTGACTGCGCTCGCAGGAACTGTTTTCAGAGATAGCATCAGATAGGGATGAATGAATGAATGAGGGGCAGTCTAATTGCAGAGAGAACATAATATTTAACACTTTGGGTGCCGGCCAAAAATCCGGAAAATGACTGTGGGTTGCCAGGATTCCTGGACGATTCTAGCATATCTCATGATCTTAGCGGAGCTATTTCTATATTTTATATTATAACTATGGGGAAATGGTTGGGCTCATTTGAAGACGACAAGTTGATGTACACAATGCAAAAAACCGTTTGTTTCTGCATGTCTTCGTTCGTTCACAATTACAAGTAAAAAAACGTCAACACAAGGTAAAAATCCAGGTGGATTCTTTAGAACAGAAGTTACAGGCACTTTTATGAAAGGTGTGCCGGCGGGGTGATAATAGGTACTGAACGTGTTATAAAGCAATTTAGACTGGGATGGATGGATGGATGGTTTGATTGATTGATTGTTTGACAGATTGTTTTATTGGTTTGATTGATAGAATGTTTTATTGTTTTGTTGATAGTTTGATTCATAGATTGATTTGTTTGATTGATTGATTACTTTGTTGGTCATTTGATTGATAGAATGTTTGATTGTTTTGTTGATAGTTTGATTCATAGATTGATTTGTTTGATTGATTGATTACTTTGTTGGTCATTTGATTGATAGAATGTTTGATTGTTTTGTTGATAGTTTGATTCATAGATTGATTTGTTTGATTGATTGATTACTTTGTTGGTCATTTGATTGATAGAATGTTTGATTGTTTTGTTGGTAATTTGCTTGATAGAATGTTTGATTGTTTTGTTGATAGTTTGATTCATAGATTGATTTGTTTGATTGATTGATTACTTTGTTGGTCATTTGATTGATAGAATGTTTGATTGTTTTGTTGATAGTTTGATTCATAGATTGATTTGTTTGATTGATTGATTACTTTGTTGGTCATTTGATTGATAGAATGTTTGATTGTTTTGTTGATAGTTGGATTCATAGATTGATTTGTTTGATTGATTGATTACTTTGTTGGTCATTTGATTGATAGAATGTTTGATTGTTTTGTTGGTAATTTGCTTGATAGAATGTTTGATTGTTTTGTTGATAGTTTGATTCATAGATTGATTTGTTTGATTGATTGATTACTTTGTTGGTCATTTGATTGATAGAATGTTTGATTGTTTTGTTGATAGTTTGATTCATAGATTGATTTGTTTGATTGATTGATTACTTTGTTGGTCATTTGATTGATAGAATGTTTGATTGTTTTGTTGATAGTTTGATTCATAGATTGATTTGTTTGATTGATTGATTACTTTGTTGGTCATTTGATTGATAGAATGTTTGATTGTTTTGTTGGTAATTTGCTTGATAGAATGTTTGATTGTTTTGTTGATAGTTTGATTCATAGATTGATTTGTTTGATTGATTGATTACTTTGTTGGTCATTTGATTGATAGAATGTTTGATTGTTTTGTTGATAGTTTGATTCATAGATTGATTTGTTTGATTGATTGATTACTTTGTTGGTCGTTTGATTGATAGAATGTTTGATTGTTTGATTCATAGATTGTTTGATTGATTGATTGATTGATTGACAGTCCGACTGACTGACAAACTTGAAATGCAGTAATACTATTATATCGATCAGGTGAGAATATATTGTATTGATCAGGTTAGTAGATATTGTACCGATCAGGTATTATAGATCATGTGCATGCAATAAACTAAACAAAAAAACATTTTGACTGTTTCTCATTCATGTACTGTGCATAATCTGCTCCTGTGTTGTAGACACTGTGTTGCTCTGTACCTACCCGTTTTCCAATTTATTCGTCCATACATGATAAACACATTCATAAAGTAATAATATCTTGTATTGATAATATATCAATTAGTTTCACCTGGAAATACTACTACCTCATCAACCACCATGCCTGGCGCTAATGAACAAGTAAGTTATAACTACTGGTGTAGGTCCAGACAACATTATTATAAAATACAGAATACTTTACAATGCAGAAAACTTGAAACTTTGATGCCATGAACATTTTTATTGTAAAATATGTTCAATAAACTGGGTGACAAGTCATCAGTACCAACCATTGTTGCTGTGCATTATATGCTGGTAACATTCACAGTATAGGATTATGGTAATTTACCAAGACAATACCTTATAAAAAGTGAACACTGTGATGATAACCAACCATTGTTTCAGTGCATTTAGGAGTTTGTTGGTAACATTCACAGTATAGGATTATGGTAATTTACCAAGACAATACCTTATAAAAAGTGAACACTGTGATGATAACCAACCATTGTTTCAGTGCATTTAGGAGTTTGTTGGTAACATTCACAGTATAGGATTATGGTAATTTACCAAGACAATACCTTATAAAAAGTGAACACTGTGATGATAACCAACCATTGTTTCAGTGCATTTAGGAGTTTGTTGGTAACATTCACAGTATAGGATTATGGTAATTTACCAAGACAATACCTTATAAAAAGTGAACACTGGAGGATAATCAACCATTGTTTCAGTGCATTTAGGAGTTTGTTGGTAACATTCACAGTATAGGATTATGGTAATTTACCAAGACAATACCTTATAAAAAGTGAACACTGGATGATAATCATCCATTGTTTCAGTGCATTTAGGAGTTTGTTGGTAACATTCACAGTATAGGATTATGGTAATTTACCAATACAATACCTTATAAAAAGTGAACACTGGAGGATAATCAACCATTGTTTCAGTGCATTTAGGAGTTTGTTGGTAACATTCACAGTATAGGATTATGGTAATTTACCAAGACAATACCTTATAAAAAGTGAACACTGGCTGATGATAACCAACCATTGTGTCAGTGCATTTAGGAGTTTGTTGGTAACATTCACAGTATAGGATTATGGTAATTTACCAAGACAATACCTTATAAAAAGTGAACACTGGAGGATAACCAACCATTGTTTCAGTGCATTTAGAAGTTTGCTGGTAACATTCACGTCAAATGAACTACAGGGCATATCTTACTTGGTCTCTCGCATCGATGACTGCATTGTCCATTGATAAATGGATGAAGCGCCAGATGATCTGTGGACCAAAAAATATCCAATACATGCTTCCAAAGTATATAAATAATAGGCCAATGGACTGCATTAGAAAAGTGTGGTATGTTACCTACAGTATATACTTTTATAAACTGGGTGACTGTCAGCAACCATTGGTTCTGTGCAAACGGTAAAAATGAGGGGGGAAAAAGATAAATAAAAAAAAAACTATATACACACACAATGCAAATTATGAATGGAGTCGATACAGCTAGATCGCTAACATAACGTCTCATCTGCAAGTGGTCCAAACATGCCTATGCAATATCGACAACCGTGGCCCAAATACATGTGTTCAACGCATTTGTCTTGTACAGAAAACAGTGCAACTACCCATACACTATACTATACTATACTATACTACAATATACTATACTATACTATACTACACTATACTATACTACACTCAGCTAGCTATACTATGTACCGGTACACATGGTTCTGTCTGTATCACACAACGATGGATTATTTAGAAGTAATCTGTACTTCTGTGTGCCGGATTATTTAGAAGTAGTCTGTACTTCTGTATGACAACTAATAAAGAAACTATTTAGAGAAATCCCTCTTTGTGTGGTACAGAGCGAAGCATTTGTCACGATGCAGGGGGACTTTGCACGATGTGCAAAAATATCTGGTCTCACTCCTGATGCCACGCCTACTGCAGACATGACATTTCCTACACGGTAGCTTTTTCTTCGGGGTGGCTTTGTATGCAACCATTACATGCTTCACAAAGCCACCCACTAATCTGCTCTGCGGGTCCCCCAGTGGGGCCCTAGGGTCGACACGCCCCACCTGCTCAGCCCCTGCCTCCTCCTCATCCCCACCCCCTGCCTCCTCCCCTGCCTCCGCCTCCGCCTCCATCTCCGCTGTCACCCCAGGAATCTTCTTCTCCTTACCGTCTGTGTAGGTCCGCGCCACAGCCCTGGTGAACCGGAAGAGGTTGGAGTAATGCCCTTGTGGGTGTTTTTTTTTGTACAAGACAAAAGCGTTGAACATACATATTTGGATCAGATACATCACAAACTTTTTGGTCCACTTTCCAGTCTTACGTGTAACCGGATAGTACGATATATTCTGATCCAGCTGATCGACGCCGTTCATGAATTTATTGTACTCCATGATTGATGATGGCTTGAGCATCTCCACCCTCAGCGCTTTGCCCTTCTTCTGCTTCTGCCACACCATCGCCTTTTCCATGGTGTCCTCGTGGAAGCTGCTGATGGTCTTCACGATTCTTTTATCGCGCCATGCCACGATCATGACCTCCTTGTTGTTGACCGCAATGCGCTCCCCCACACCGATGTCACGTTTGGTCATGTTCTTGATGATGGCTGGCTCGCCCCGGTGCTTCCTGAGGGTACCACAGACGTCGGTCCTCAACTGTCGGAGCCTGGCGGACATACGTACGGAGTTGTAGAAGTTGTCCATAAAGAGCGTATAGCCGGCCCCAGACAGACGTCCAAGCAGACCGACGACCGTGTCCCCCAGGAGCGAGCCTTCCCGACAATATGGCTTAAATGAAAAGCAATATCCTGTGCGAGATTCGCACAGGAAGTAAGACTTGATACCATAGCGGGTGGGCTTGTTTGGGTTGTAGACCCGGAAGGTCAGGCGGCCTCGCCATGCCATCACCTCCTCGTCAATAGCGAGCTCGCGTTCAGGCTGGTACAGCTCCTTGCACCTCGTGTTTACATGGTCGACTACAGGGCGTACTTTGCACAATTTGTCTCTAACCTCCAGGGAAGTATTGTCCGCAAAGTGGAGGAATCGCCAGATCAATTGAAACCTGTTGCGTGGCATGGTCTCAGAGTAGTACGGTGTGTACATCATGTCGTCAGTGGTCCACATCTGGTCCACGCAAGGCTTCCGCAGGACACTGCTAAGGAAATTGAGTCCGAGGAACTTCTTCAGCTCCTTCAATGTGAGGGGCTTCCAAAGCAGTGCCCTGCTACTGGTTAGCGTGGGGTCCAGCCGGGCAATGGACTGCTCAGCGTAGAGGTTGGACTGGGCAACAATAGAGTTCAGAAAAGCATCTGTCAGGAACAGATCCATCCATTTCGCAGTCCGGTAAGATCTGAGTGCCATGGCGTCCTGGAGCAACCCCGGTTGGGCTGTGAAGGGGATCCTTCCTCACGAGACCAGGCATTCTCCTCTTCCTGGCGGATCGCAGCCCTGCTCTTCGCTCCTCCACGTCGCACGCCACGACCTGTCAATTATACAAATATACTATAACACCCCTACTGTAGACATTCATATGCCACGTAGTTACAAACTGTGTGAGTGAATGAGTGAGTGTGTGTGGGGTTCAGATGTCAGAGCTGGACGTGGTGTGGGGGTCAGAGGTCAGAGCTGGAAGTGGTGTGCAGAGTGAGGCCAACTTACCGCTC
Organism: Notolepis coatsorum; assembly: GCF_963971535.1. NCBI lineage: Eukaryota > Metazoa > Chordata > Actinopteri > Aulopiformes > Paralepididae > Notolepis > Notolepis coatsorum. Next base: position 18,438 of record NW_028170900.1, on the reverse strand, counting down.
TTAGATGTGCGTTTCCGCCCTGCAACGGGTTCCGGCATGTCCAGACTAGCATCCAGTTCTAGAATCACAAGATGTAATACATTACACTAGGGCAACGTATTGTCATTGTATTTACCACCATCACCACCAGACCAGGCCCTGCAGCAGCCAGTCACCACCAGGCCCAGGCCCTGCAGCAGCCAGTCACCACCAGGCCCAGGCCCTGCAGCAGCCAGTCACCACCAGGCCCAGGCTCTAGCAGCAGCCAGTCACCACCAGGCCCAGGCTCTAGCAGCAGCCAGCTACCACCAGGCCCAGGCTCTAGCAGCAGCCAGTCACCACCATGTACAATTACCTGCAGGAGTAGAATGTGATCCCATGTCGTTGCCAGTCTCAGCGTCACTATCGGCAGGGTCTGCGCCAGAATCTGAATTGGATTAAATTCATTCAGTAAGTAAGTCTCACAAAACACAATAGTAATACATTTACACATACATAAATGTAGTTAGTACATACCCAAGCATGTTGGTTTATTGGCCCCGGATTCGGTGTCGGAGCCTGTGTGAACACAAAATAAATCAGCGGCCATTGTACATCAAAGCATGTACATGTGTGTGTGTTGTAATCAATGGAATTTTACATATGATACACAACCATGCATTTAAATATAGGCCTCACCATGTGCCCATGCCATTGTGTGTGTGTATGTGTGTGCTGTAATCAATGGAATTTGCATATAGAGGCCTCACCATGTACTGCGAAGTTCAAAGGTGTTGGAGAGGATTCATGCCTTTTGATCTTGTGTGTGTGTGTGTGTACACACACTGCACACACACACACATACACACACATCAAAGGGCATGGACACATGGTGAGGCCTGCATCTACACACACACACACATCCATGTAACCTAAATGTAGACAACTTCAAAGGGCTGGCATCTACACACACACACACACACATCCATGCAACCCGTGCAGCACATGGCCATCAACTATATATCGATTTGAACATAAAACAATATTCACATTGCAACATGATATCACATTGATAGCTACACACTTCAAATGGCGTGCACATGCACACACACACACACACATACACACACACATCAAATGGCATGGGGTGAGGCATCTACACACACACACACACACATCCATGTAACTAAATGTAGACAAACTTCAAAGGGCTGGCATCTACACACACACACACACACATCCATGCAACCCGTGCAGCACATGGCCATCAACTATATATCGATTTGAACATAAAACAATATTCACATTGCAACATGATATCACATTGATAGCTACACACTTCAAATGGCGTGCACATGCACACACACACACACACATACACACACACATCAAATGGCATGGGGTGAGGCATCTACACACACACACATCCATGTAACTAAATGTAGACAAACTTCAAAGGGCTGGCATCTACACACACACACACACATCCATGCAACCCGTGCAGCACATGGCCATCAACTATATATCGATTTGAACATAAAACAATATTCACATTGCAACATGATATCACATTGATAGCTACACACTTCAAATGGCGTGCACATGCACACACACACACACACATACACACACACATCAAATGGCATGGGGTGAGGCATCTACACACACACACATCCATGTAACTAAATGTAGACAAACTTCAAAGGGCTGGCATCTACACACACACACACACACATCCATGCAACCCGTGCAGCACATGGCCATCAACTATATATCGATTTGAACATAAAACAATATTCACATTGCAACATGATACCAATTACCACGTCGACCACCACCACGTCGTCTCATGCCCAGCATGCAACTATTATCACTTACATTGATAGCTACACACTTCAAAGAGCCACTTCAAAGGGCGTGCACATGCACACACACACACACACACACACACAAGACCATTACAACCTAACGTGTAGCACATGGTGGCCTGTACATGCCTACTATATCCTATATCATTCAACTATCGATTTGAACATGCACGTAAAACAATATTCACATTGCATTAGTAAACATGACGTACCGTTGCCCCGTCGACCACCACCGCGTCCCACGTCTGAATCGTGCGATGAATCAGACTCATAACACCTCCGACCCAAGCCGAGATCATCGTCAGATGATTCCGGAGCTAGAATATAATAAATGCATATCAGCGTTGGTTTGGCGAACTAACGTTACATAGTCACAGAATAAGCGTTAGGTAAATCATCAAATACACGTTTCACACACACACACAATCACATGCATATCGGCGTTGGTTTGTCGAACTAACGTTACATAGTCACAGTATGTAAATCATCAAATACACGTTTCACACACACACATATATATATATATATATAAGACCGTGTAATTACCTGGTGGTTCCCAATCGGCGCTCCCATCAGATTCGTGGGCGGTCGAATCGCTGTCCCCTGACTCGCATGAAGAAGCTATGACCACAGCGGCAGCCTTCCTCTTCCTCGAACTGCGTCGGGTAGAGCCGCTCCCGGTCCCGGGGCGAGACGCGTTACTGGGCCCAGCAACGGTCTCACGGCTCTCTCCGATCGGAGCTACCAAAGTCGTTGGTGCTGCTGCTACTCGAACAACCGCGGGTCCAAACGCCAGCTTCGTCTGAACAAAGCGACCCGCCGCCGGATTGTCCCCTCGCTTACCTACACTACGTCTCTTCATACTGATCTAATAATCTAAATGAAACTACTAACTGATCAAACTACTATTACTACTACTGAAATATACTACCTAGACTACACACTAATCCCTCGAATAGTACTACTACTTAGCACGACTAAGTACTTTCTAAAGCACAGCTGAAACCTTACAATTAGTCTGATACTACCACTATACTGTATAACACTATAAATATAGACTATAGGCTGATCTCAATTCAAATATCTCTCTCAATCTCTCTCTCTCTCTCTATCGCTCTATCTATCTCTCTCTCTCTCTCTCCTCCAAAACCTCGTCGATTCTGGGATCGCGCTAACGTTTTATACCTGTGGTTACATTGGCCAGGTATGCTGGCCAATCAAATGCCAGATTCATTGTGGGGTACAATATTCCCCCTATTGTGATAGTGTTAGAAAATAGGGGGACACTGCCACCTAGTGAAATTTGAGAGGAAATGCAGTTTCCGGTTCAAATTTTCTTCCAAAAGCTCGGCGGTGAAGTTCAGACGGGGAAAATCGAAAAAAGATGTAAACAGATCAAAGACGCTGTACAGCGTCCTCGGCAACTTGAGCATGGCCGGGAATGACGCTGTAAAGCGTTTTTAGGCAGTCAAAGTGTAATATTAACTAGAGTCCACTACCCGAGACACCTCCTTCATTTGTACCGCAATTTGGGACCCAAATTGGAGCTATGAGCTTAAAAGCTTTTCCGTGCTTATTTGAGAAGGTCCAGCTGCAGAGCCGGAGAGACAGACAGCAGAGAGACAGACAGACAGACAGATAGACACTGTTCCACAGTGTGTGTGTGTGTGTGTGTGACCACTAGTCTCCTAGTAGAGACCCCCCCCTCTGGACCACCTCCCAGTAGAGACCCCCCCCCCCCTCTGGACCACCTCCTAGTAGAGACACGTTTTCTGAAATTTATGTTTATATATGCAAATGAGGCACTTCCCCATTAAATATGTGGACATTTATGGATGCAATAAGGCAAAATGAAGTAAAATGAACAACTAAATGTGTGTTATTGACGTTTTATTGTCACTAGTTTCATAGAAGACATGTTTAGGAAGCAAAATATAACAAAATCTCAAAATCAACAAAAAAAGTATATTTGCCTATTCACCTGCAGTGTCTCGCCTTAATCCTCATCTTCGTCTTCTTCCTAGAGAAGTCTCTACTAGGAGGTGGTCCAGAGGGGGGGGGGGGCTGAGTCTCTACTATTAGACTAGTAGTCACACACACGCACGCACACACACACACACACACACACACACACACACACACACACACACACACACACACACACACACACACACACACACACACACACACTGTGGAACAGTGTCTGTCTGTCTGTTCGTCTCTCTGCTGTCTGTCTCTCTGCTGTCTCTCTCAAAATAGTATAAGTGCTATTCCTTCATATCCTTCTCACTAACTCTCATGCTTAACCGAAAAGTCTTCACCCCAACTCAAACCGTCTCACTCAGACGCAACCTGCCCTCCCTATCCCCCTCCACCCTCTCCTCTGACATAATATCCGCTCTACCTTTGAGTGACACCTTCTCTGCTCTCCCCACAGAGATGGCAACCTCCACCCTCCTCTCAGCCCTTGCAACCTCCTTCGACAAGCTCTGTCCCCTCATTGAGAAACCTGCCCGCCGTTCCCCACCCAGTCCATGGCTGACGGATGCAGTGAGAGAACAAAGACAGGTCCTGAGAGCGGCTGAGAGGAAGTATAGAAAGTCACGCCTCACTGCTGACATCGACACATATCACAACCTCTTGTTAACATTCTCCAAAACCATTACTAATGCCAAAGCTTCTTTCTTTCACCATAGGATCGAGGCCTCTGCCAAGAATCTTCGCAAACTGCATGCTACCATGTCCTCCCTCCTCACTCCCCCCCCCACCTCCTCCTCCCTCATCTTTTTCTGCCGAAGACTTTGCGATCTTCTTTGAGGAAAAAGTGGAGAACATCCGCAGCTCCTTCTCCCAACCCCCACCCATTCCAAACGCTGAATCGAGAACCTCATCCTTCACTCTGTCATCTTTCTCTCCCATTACAGAAGCCGAGACCCTGACACTGGTAACGTCGAACCGTCCGACTACATGCCAGCTGGACCAGCTACCCTCCCCACTCCTCCAGACCATAGCACCGGACATCCTCCCATTCCTAACTGCAACCATCAACTCCTCACTCAACTCGGGGGTGGTCCCCACCTCCCTAAAACAAGCCAGAGTCACGCCCCTCATAAAAAAACCAACCCTGAACCCCACCGTCATAGCCAACTATCGCCCTGTCTCTCTTCTCTCCTTCCTTTCTAAAACACTTGAACGTGCTGTATCCAACCAACTTACTGCTTATCTCTTACAGAATGACCTCCTAGACCCCAATCAGTCTGGCTTCCGGACTGGCCACTCCACAGAAACGGCCCTCATTGCGGTCACAGAGGCACTTCACTTAGCAAAAGCGAAAGGCCTCTCCTCTGTCCTGATTCTCCTAGATCTATCTGCAGCCTTCGACACAGTCAACCATCAGATCCTCCTCGCGGCCCTCGCAGGAATGGGAGTGGCTGGATCTGCGCTGACATGGCTGACATCATACCTCAATGACCGCTCCTACCAAGTGTCATGGAGAGGGACTCTGTCGGCCACCCGCCCCCTCCGGACGGGTGTCCCCCAGGGCTCGGTCCTAGGACCCCTTCTCTTCTCCCTCTACACTAAATCACTGGGTAACATTATCACATCTCATGGCTTCTCATATCATTGTTATGCCGATGATACTCAACTCTTCCTCTCCTTCCCTCCCTCAGATATCCACGTCTCTGAGCGGATCTCGGCCTGTCTGTCCGACATCTCCGCCTGGATGACGACCAACCACCTCAAACTGAACCTAAGCAAAACAGAATTGCTCCACCTGCCGGCCAAATCCTCCCCCCTGACCGACCTCTCCATCACAGTCGAGAATGCAGCTGTGACCGCGTCGCCGACCGCCAAGAACCTTGGTGTTGTCCTCGACGACCAGTTGAACTTCTCTGCTCACATCGCAGCGACAACCAGAACCTGCAGATTCCTCCTGAGCAACGTCAGAAGGATACGCCCCTTCCTGACAAAAGAAGCCACCCAACTCCTCGTCCAATCAACAGTCATCTCCCGCCTCGACTACTGCAACGCACTGCTAGCTGGCCTCCCGGCCACTGCCACCAAGCCTCTTCAACTCATTCAAAATGCAGCGGCCCGCCTGATCTCAAACCTACCGAAGTCAGCCCATGTCACCCCACTTCTTAGGGACCTGCACTGGCTCCCCATTGCTGCACGTATCCGCTTCAAGGCCCTCGACCTAGCATACCGTGCGGCAAAGGGAACCGCTCCCGCCTACCTCCGGTCAATGGTCTCTAACTACACACCCTCAAGACCCCTACGCTCTGCGTCTTCTGGCCGCCTCAGATCTACTCCTATCCAAGCTCCCGGAGGGTCATCAAAGAGAAGCCGCCTATTCTCAGTCCTTGCCCCACAATGGTGGAATGAACTACCCATCCCAGTTAGGACAGCCGAATCCCGTCCAATCTTTCGCCGTCGACTAAAGACTCACTTCTTCAACCATTATCTGAAATGATAAAAAAAAAAAAAAAAAAAAAAAAAAAAAATCTAACCCCGACTAACCTTAATGTCATGCACTTGTCCTAATAAACTAACCTACACTGTAACACGCAACACTTTGATGAACATTGTTACTCAGCTGATAGAGTTATACCCTTCTTGCTGTCTTGTCGCACAGAACTTGTAAGTCGCTTTGGATAAAAGCGTCAGCTAAATGACTAAATGTAAATGTAAATGTATCTTGGCCCTGAGAGTTGCTCTCCGGCTCTGCAGCTGGACCCTTCTCCAATAAGCACGAAAAAAGCTATACGCTTATAAAACGATTTAATATGCTAAACTTCGTTTTAAATTCCTTAATTCACTTTTGTTTATTTCATAAAGATTTTCCCGACATAATGCTACCTGCCCCGACCAGATCCGTGACTCTGTTGCGATACAGATGAATTATCTACTCAGAATAGTATTATAAAGTGGCTATCTTTTATGCTGTAGATCACTGCTGGTATGTGCGTGCAGAACCTTTATTTCAGCGGGGACTGTAGTATTTATTTGACATTACTGTACAATATATGTGTATTAAAAGACGGAGCTGTCTTTTATTGTATTATAATAATTATTAATATTAAAAATAAATTAAGAAAGGCATTCTTATTCCAGCATGCATTAATGACACTAACGGGCAACAGCAAAACAGTGGTTAATGGTCTTTATTAGTGTTTGCGGTGTCCAGGCAGCAATGGTCTTTTAGGAAGTTAATAGATATAATATCCGACAGTGTACAACACCCTCGGCTTAGTCCACTTTTCCACATTTCATGGGGGTGGTCCATTACCGTATATGGTTAATCGGGGCGGTTCTGGTATGCAACTACGTGAAAGTGTGCACGAGCCTTCGCGCAGGGCCAAGGTGATATTTATCATGACAGGTGTGCGTAGAACCTGCGTACGCACGTGTGGTAAATCCCGTTTATTTTGTGCGTGCACTCATTCTAAATTATGTGCTTACGTGTGGAAATAGAACATTTTCCACCTCACGTTGATGAATGAGGGCCCTGGGCCCTCATGCATCAACGTGTTCTACGCACAGATCTGTGCGTAACCCGTGCGTACGATCATTTCTAAGCAAAGAGTGGGATTCATCAATTTCGATTTGAACTTGACTTCGTGCGTACATCTACGCACATTTCAGACCTGGCGTACCTAGCTCCCAGTGGTAGAATATCGTTACTACGCATAAGCACTCCTCAGTCCTGCATTAGTTCCAAGGCGGAAATAAAGTCACTGGCGCGTGTTCTGTATGACCCCCGTGATTCATCATAGTTCATTGTGAAACAGCGATATTAGTGTAATTATGGTCAAAACCCTATAAATAGCATTTGGAATAATACAATAGATCTTTCTCTCAGAATGAATGCAGCATGTCATATATGTTACGATGAATTGAAAATGGGGGACCCTGATGTAAACAAGACGAAAGTCTTTCTCTGGTCTGCATCCCCTTAACAATTGTATGTATTGAGCTGTACTGTACTGTACCCATTCTGCAATCTGTTAATAAAGTTCTCATTCATTCATTCATTCATGGTTTATATAGCGTTATCGGAATATACGGGGTGTAGGCTACTGACTGACTGCGCTCCGCGTAGCTTGATTGATTGATTGATTGAAAAGTTTATTAACAGATTGCAGAATGGGTACAGTACAGTACAGCTCAGTACATACAATTGTTGATTGGGGATGCAGACCAACTTTCGTCCTGTTTACATCAGGGTCCCCCATTTTCAATTCATCATAAATCATAAAGCTCAACTCGTTATTATTTTGCGCACAGACCGCCGAAACACGGGAACGTTTTGATTATATTTAAAAGGCTTTACGTTAAACGAAACAAGTGGAATTTCGAAGCTGTAAGCAGAATAAGTCATATGAATATAGTGTTCTTCCCCCTTTTTACTGTACAAGAAATAATAGAAAACGCATTGCAATGACACCATGCAGATAGTGGACAGACTATATGATGGAATTCAAGTTCATGTATTGAAAGGCAGGATACATCATACATGCAGTGAGATTCATTGTTCTTGTATATGCTCTCGTATTATATTGTTTATATAGGCTACCCAATACTGACATCAAAATAGATTGTAGTAGTATGCCTCTAGAAATCATGCAGCAGGTAGAAAATTGACGGGAGATCCATCGCGATTTGGAATAGAATTGAGGAGAACTTTAATCCGTGGGTATTAATCAAACAACACGGGAAAAGGCAGTCATATTCCAGCGCGGTCTTTATTAGCCGACAACAAAATAGATGCCTCTAAAAATCATATAGCCAATCGAACACAACTAATAAAGGCATTCATATTGTACAGCACGGTTATAATGACACACAACACAACCAACGCCAAACAGTGGTCAACGAACGGTCTTTATTAGTATTTTGAGCTGTCCAGGCAGAATTGCAGCAATGGTCTTAGGGAGCCGTTGATATCTGACATCACCGTTTACAAATCCGCCTTTTATTTATCCACCTCCGTTACGAGGACCTCCACCTCGGTGTCTGTGTAGTTTCTCTTTTTCGTTCGCTTTGCCATCCTCCAACATTCCACGCACAGGGATTCCCTCATGGTATTTGAAGGGGAGGGCCTGACCATATTTGGTTGGTCGGGGCGGTTTTGGTATGCAAATACGTGAAAGCGTGCACGAGCTGCGGCGCAGGGCCAAGGTGGGATTCATCATGACAGGTGTGCGTAGAGCCTGCTTACGCACGTGTGATGAATGCCGACTTCCCTGTGCGTGCGCTAGTTCTAAATTCCGTGCTTACGTGTGGAAGTAGGTCAAGGTCAAAGTCCACGTTGATGAATGAGGGCCCTGGACTCTTGTAAAGCAGGCCTGAAAACATATCTGTTTCAAAAGGCCTTTTGATTCCTAGCTATTGCTTGTGATTTTAATTTGTCTTGTGCTGTTGTTTTAAATGTTCTATCTTTTTAAATATGTTTTATTTTTATTTAAATTGTATTCCGTATTTAATTTTATTATAAAAAAATATATTAACTATGTTTTAACCCTGTACCACTTTGGGATCCTAGTGAACGAAAAGAGCACTACAAATACAATTTATTATTATTATTATTATTATTATTATTATTATTATTATTATTATTATTATTATTATTATTATTATTATTATTATTATTATTATTATTATTATTATTATTATTATTATTATTATTATTATTATTATTATTAAAGTGTACCATTATCCCAGTAAAACGGTGTCTGTCATAGTGGCCTCTGGTATTCAACTTAAGGAGAGACGTGTTCATACGTTGCCTACAAATGGAACTCAAGAGTCTGTGATTTTTGTAAAGTTTTGAAATAAAGGATCCGACACATTGATTCCAGCTTGACAGTTTAGTGAACGTTTCCAGGCTTACAGATACATTCCTGCTGTCATGGCTAGAACCAGCACAACTCAACCTCTCCTGCTGCTTCTCTGTATCACAGATAACAAGAGTGTCTTGCTCTTGAGCAGAAAAACATAGAGTGACCTCTGTAGGTCGGAACTAAACATTACCAACTCACTGAATAGAATGAACATAATGTCGACTCTGTGAACCATAGACATTACGATGTTGACATGGGAAGTTGAATACACGATATGCATGCAAGCAGCTTAACCCTTATGTTGTGTTCGGGTCTCTCGTGACCCCTTTCAAGTTTATGGGGGAGGGTACTGGGTGGTATGAAGGGATCTGTTAAAAATAAAGTTGTTTTTATGATAAAGAGGCTTTCTTTTTCAGCTTTTTCTAGCATATATCTATACGGGTCCATTTTGACCCGTAACACCACATAGGTTACTAATTAATAATAATAATACTAGTTAATAATATAAAGTTCTAAAAACTTTTTTTTATATACTATTCTAATATTAGTTTATGTTAGTCAGATAACATTGTTGACAGAGTTACCTGGGGAGCGACAATAATTTATGACGACAAGGTTCCTTTCTTTAGCCTTTGGCGTGGTTTATTATTCACACATCATTATGCACATGAGACCTTCTCTTGTGAGAGGCGATGGAGGAAGAGACAGAGGGGGAGGTAACATCTCCTTTTATACCTCTTACCTCCACATGTTTACACCTCTGTCAGCACACAGGGTTTCTAGCGAGTGCAATGGTTCCCTGGTTGTCTTCATAAACAAAAATGTTCTTATATACATAGATATCCATTCCTTCGAGCAGTTGTTCTAGATAAATACATTCCTGTATTGTCATAGCTAGAGCCCTGTATTCGGCTTCACAAGTTGATAGTGCCACTGTGGGCTGTTTCTTTGTTTTCCATGAAACCAGTGAGCTGTCTTTTCCCAAACTCACACAATACCCTGTGGTACTTCTTCTGTCTGTGGCGTCTGCCGCCCAATCTGCATCACTGTAGGCTTTAAGCCCTAAGCCCTCGCTGCTCTTTCTGAAACAAAGCTGTTTATCTGATGTGCCTTTGAGATAGCGAAAAACATGTTTTGCTGTAATCCAGTGCTCCTCTGTGGGATCAGCAAAATGCTGTGACAATTTACTCACTACAAAACATAGGTCAGGGCGAGTACATGTTGTCAAATAAATGAGGCTACCTACAGCTTCTCTGTACATTTTTACATCTGTCCATTTCTGGGCATCCTCTTGGTAGTCTAGTTTTTGATCACATGGTGTTTCCCTTGTTCTACATTCTTGCATGTCAAAACGTTTCAGGATCTTTTCCACATATCTCTTCTGGGATATTTTTACACAACTGGCAGACTGTTCGAAGTCCATGCCTAGAAAATGCTTTAACCTACCTAGGTCTTTCATTTTGAATCTGGTGGAGAGCATACTTTTCACCTGCTCTAGGTGTCTAGTGTTGTCTGCTGCGATGATTAAATCATCAACTTCTATATTTAAACAATGAATCCACTTCTGTATTTAAACATAGAATACCCTCCTTCTGTATTTAAACATGGAATACCCTCCTTCTGTATTTAAACATGGAATACCCTCCTTCTGTATTTAAACATGGAATACCCTCCTTGATTGAGTACAACCATTTTCCTCCCACTGTCTGTCTACCCTCTGGTAACTTGGTTAGAGTAAAGGTATGGTTGTCCTCTAGGGACCTCATCTCCTCATCCATTGCTCTCTCCCATTTTCTTTACTCAGGGGACACCATGGCCTCTTTAAAGGTCTGAGGTACTCCACTCACTACTCTGTAGCAGTAATCAATGCTTGTAAGTGTACTGTCATCCTCGTCACTTTCTCTCTGGGCATAGTCTGTCAGATACTTTGGGGGTTTGTGTTCCCGTGAGGGATACCTCCCACTGCATGAGGCACGTGACGTCACCCTCGGGTGCTCCTCGTCATCATCCTCTGGTGGTTGTTGACTGTCTGTCTGCACGACTGTGCTCAGTACACTAGGCTGAGGTGTCTCTCTTTCTTCACACCTTACTCTGGAGTCCAGCTCTGGCTCCTCTGTCTGTGTCTCGTTCTCACACGTTGTCTTTGTGACAAATTTGACTAGCCTGTGTTTTTGCACTTTCCTTTACCGGGATAATAGACTAGAAAAGCGGGGCTTCCTTTGTCGTGCCCTACAAAGAGTAATTTTTCACACCTGGACTCAAGCTTTCCTCTGTCCTGCTGGTAAGCATAACACACTGACCCAAATGTTTGCATTCTGGCTAGATTACACTTCTTTCCTGTCAGTGCTGTATACGGGGTGGTGCCTGTGTGCTTATTAAAACACCTGTTCCTGGTGTAAGCGGCTTCTTGTACCGCATAATGCCATAGACTCTTAGGTAAGTTACCATCTATCAGCTTACACCTAGCCATTTCGAAAAGAGTAGGTCCTTCCCTCTCTGCTACCCCGTTCTGGTGCGGGGAGTAAGGACATGACGTCTCATGTCTTATCTTGTTCCTTCTCAACAGTGATTGGAACTCTCTATTTGTGAACTCGGTTCCGTTGTCGGACCTCAAGCATCTTATGTTGCCATAAGGGGCTACATCTGCAAGGAATTTCTCCGTGGCCTGGAATGTGTCACTCTTTGCTTTGAGAAAGTAAACAAACACTGCCCCTGTACACACATCTGTAAAAGACTACATATTTAAAGCCACCTATGGACTCGTTGCTTACTGGACCGGCTAGATCTGTGTTAACTAGCTCAAGTGGTACCTTTACTTTTTCCGTGGGACGTCTGTTCCTCGATTGAGTGAACTTCCCCTTTATACACACTTCACATTCTTTGTTCGGTCTATGCTTTTCACCGTTAATGTGCATGCCTTCTGTCACTGCTTGCAGTTTCAGTAAATCCTCGTAATTACAATGACAAATGATCTCATGCCATGTCTGGATATCATGACTGACAGTCACATTACACATATCATTATCATTACACTCTGTTTGTAGATAATACATTCTCTTGTACACATCTATGTTAAATCACGTACCGTTCTAGGCTCTACAAGAACATCTTTACCTTCATTGAAGAACACTTTGGCACCGTTCGCAGTAGCAGATTTTACAGAGAATAGTTCTTGTGGGAACGAGGGTATGTAGAGAGCATTCTTTAACGTCACTGTACACCGGCGCCCAGGGCCGCCTCAGGGGGTGTGCGAGCAGTGCGGTCGCACAGGGCCTCGCGGGAAGGGGGGCCTCGCAAAAAAAAATATATATATATTTTTTATTAATTTTTTTTATTATTTTTTTTTATTATTTTTTTTATTATTTTTTAATTTTTTTGCGAGGCCCCCCTTCCCGCGAGGCCCTTTTTCATCACAGACCTAAAATCTAGTTTTGCTTATATGCTTATATATTTCACATTAGACACGTTTGTAGAATGACTTGTTCCTGGGTCTGCACCTGGGTCACTATTGGAGCTCTGGTGCTCTGCAGCAGGCATTGGTTTCAATGAGGGGAGGGGTTACACTATTCTAAAGCATCTGACTATTCCACGCGTGCAGCATTGGAGTTTATCCAAGCCAAGGTGAAGAGGACATCGTTCGGCAGATGGACTGAAGATGAAAGTTGTTGCATGTTAGACAGTTCAGTCAGGCTAGCCATCCCGGCTAAAGACAGGGACAGCTAGTTAGCTTTAGCTACGTTATAATATTGAGTGCTAACGTGTGGTTCAGTCGGGATAGCCATGATGCTGTCGGCTAGTAGCTAGCTTAGCTAACGGCTAACTGGCGTTAGCTAACCTATCCAGAGGGGCGAGGCGAGTGGATGTCTTTTCAAAAGAAGGAGAAGAGAACTTGTGAGCAGATAAATCTGTTAGGCAGCAATACGCCGAAAGGTGTCCAGTCTGCCGGAAAGTACTCGAAGAAGATGAAGAAGAAATTACACCGTGGGGCCAAGAAAGTCTCCTTCCACGTTGATACTGCGTTATGGTGAGTGACGTGAGTCAACCTATGATTATATACCCGCCGTGGACCTGACATCTCTCTTTCTCTCTCTCTCTGGAGCCAAACTGGTCGACTAGCTAATACTACTAGTAGCTAACGCTAACGGTGTGTGCCTGGTGGTGAGAGCACCTGGCTGTACAGCCAGGTGCCTGATTGAGCTAACTGTTAGCCAGTTAGCTGTTTAGCGTCAGCTGGGAACGTTCGTTTGATGCTATCAGTTAGCCTTGAGAATAGCAGGCCCTTTGACAGAAGATGTAGTCGGGCCTGCACCATGACAAGGCTCTGGCCATAGCTTTTTGTCCCGCCAGCGAGAGGCCTTTCGTCAACGTGGAGACCTGTGTTGCGGCCTTTCGCCCTGCGTACCTCGTGCAGGTAACTAAGATTAATGAAAATGTCATGACATTACCCCACTCTTCCTTCCTTCCCCTCCCGAATGTTTTGTTAATACGATGTTTTTTTCCAGGCAAAACATATGCTACTTCACAACATTTGGAGATACGACATGTGCTGTGTGTGAATGGTCGTTTGTGTAGCTTGGGTAGCGTTGGGCCATTGGCCAAAGCTGTGTGTGGCCTGGTGTCACAGTACCTGGCTAGCCTATTTAGCTGATGTCGGCCATTGGCTCCTTGCTGCTTTGGTTTCTCTGGTATACCCTCTTCTTGTTGGATTTAAGTGTTGATCTTTGTCCTTTTGAATCTGTCATACATGCTCTGGTCTCTCTCTAACACACACACACATGACAAACACACATGTTCTCTCTCTCTCTCTCTCTTTCTAACACACACAGTCTGCCTATGGCGGCCTTTCTCGATGGCTAGGCTGTGCTCAAGGATCTTCAGTCACAGTGCTCAGGTATTCTGCCACTGTGTACTCTCTGTTTAGGGCCAAATAGCATTTCAATTTATTTCCAATGTCTCTCTCTCTCTCTCTCTCTCTCTCTCTCTCTCTCTCTCTCTCTCTCTCTCTCTCTCTCTCTCTCTCTTGGATTTAAGTGTTGATCTTTGTCCTTTTGAATCTGTCATACATGCTCTAGTCTCTCTCTAACACACACACACATGACAAACACACATGTTCTCTCTCTCTCTCTCTCTGTACACTGTATATTGACTGTAGAACGGGAGCTCTCTCTCACTCTCTCTTTTGCTATATGTTGACTGTATCATGCCCCGCCTCGGGCAGCGCTATTATTTAAGAATATGTTGACTGTATATATAAAAAAAAAAAAAAAAAAAATATATATATATATATATAATTTTTTTTTTTTTTTTTTTTACCTTTGGTGGGGGGGGGGGGGGGGGGGGGGGGGGGGGCCTCGCGTTAAATCTCGCACAGGGCCTCGCATTTCTCCCAGGCGGCCCTGCCGGCGCCCTCACTGTTTATGAGGCATACCTGTGCGTCTCCTCTCCCCTGCGCCAAACCGAATGTGCGCTTCCCGTCTGCCAGCTCCATGCTGTGTCTCTCCGGCTCGAAGGTGTTGTCAAATTCTTGAATCGATTCCTGTCGTTGATGATGTGGGATGACGCACCTTCTTTGGACCTGCTGCTGCTGCGTTGACTGGGTGACGTACGTTGTCTGCGCCCCGAAGATGAAGTCCTCTCGTCTCGCTGCTCTCCGGGCGTCGTCTCGACTCGCCTCACGTCCACTGTTGCCGCCATCTTGTCCACAGCCGCCATCTTGTCCATGCGCGTACCCAGCTCTCTGGTCACGTTTCTTTCTGCACACTTTGTCTGTGTGCCCGTGGATTTACAGAAGCTACACCAAACAGGCTTTGTGCAGTTATCTTTCCGGTGCCCCTTTTCTCCGCATCGCCAACACGCCAGCTCCGTCGGGGTCTGGTCTTCTCTATCGGTGCCGCCCGGGCCTTCAGCACCCTCTCTCCCGCCTCCGGGGCGACTGGGTGTGTGTCTTCTGAGGCCTAAAAGTTCCGCAGCTTGGCCTTGAACTCCCCAGCGACATGTCCGCTGAACCGTGTATCCGTGTAGTAGTGTGAACGGTTGTACATCTCCGGTAGTCCTCTCATAACCATCGCCATCATTAGTCCATCGCTCGGTGCTTCTCCTGCACTCTTAAGCGCCGTAATGATCTGCTCAGCCCTGATGACGTATTAGGTCACATTCTCGGTGTGCGCTTTCTTTAGCGGGGTCAGAGTTATGTAGAGGGATACGATCCGGGGTCTTCCCCTTCCGATGTAGTGTTCTCTTAACACTTTCAGGCTCTCTCTGCCTTTGTCCTTCGTGTCGCGGAATATCAGTCCCAAGCTCGTGTCGTCTAGCAGTGGTGATAACTCGCAATATGCATCGGAATTTTGCTTGGTGTCCAGGGCTTGCACGGCCGCCGTTACTTCTCCCGTGGGGGCCGTCAAGATGGTTTTCTTCAGCCCCACTCCGTGCATACAGCACAACATTCACTCTTCCCAGAGCACATAGTCCTCTGCCCTTCCGTTGAATGAGGGCCATTTGCTCCTTCCTTTGGTCGCCATCCTCTTTTGATGGTAGGCGTAGCTTTAGCTCCCGTTAGCCTAGCTTTAGCCACGCGGTGCTCCCGGTGCTAAACTAGTCTATACTTTCAGCTAACTTGCTACCCTTGCTTATTTCGCTCCTGCGTGATCTGGGCCCTTAACCATTTGACAGAGTCACCTGGGGAGCGACAATAATTTGGCCATGACAACAAGGTTCCTCTCTTTAGCCTTTGCGTGGTTTATTATTCACACATCATTATGCACATGAGACCTCCTCTCGTGAGAGGCGACGGAGGAAGAGACAGAGGAGGAGGTAACATCTCCTTTTATACCTCTTACCTGACGTTAACATCAATAGCCACGTCTCCTTGCGCCTAGAGCGCCCTCTTGTGGAAACAGTTAACCAGTTACATGCAATCGTATATAACACATAACATCAACAAACATAATTATCCACTATCTTCACTCTAGGGAATATATAATGATTGAATTTAATCACATTTGTTACTTAAAAAGATATAGTGTAATGTGTGTTGTGCCCATAAAATAACATGAAAATAGGATTGTATGGTTATAAATGCATAATAAGTTAGTTATGATGTAGTAAAAACAATATTGCATGGACCATTAACAGAAACAGCTTTCGAACACAACACAAGGGTTAAGGCCTGAGAACGCCATCGCTCCGGCAACTGGGCAATTTGTCTTGAAGTCGCCAAGGCTAATAGTTTAGCTAGCTGACAAACGTGAAACGCAAAGGGATAGTGAACCATTTAGTGATTTTTATTTTATTTATTATATCACATCACGACTGGTGAACTCTATCCCCAAAATGTCCTTACAGAGATCCGATACAGGACGCCACAAACAGTGGGCCGTACGGACTCTTCTCGTGAACATGGACCGGTGCATGTGTGTGTGTGTGTGTGTGTGTGTGTGTGTGTGTGTGTGTGTGTGTGTGTGTGTGTGTGTGTGTGTGTGTGTGTGTGTGTGTGTGTGTGTGTGTGTGTGTGTGTGTGTGTCTCTCAAAATACCCTAAATAGGAAATACAAACACTCATATTTTTTAAGTGAATGCAAGGCTCCAGGCAGAGCTAACTAGGATTGGAGGCCTTAAATCTTCCAGGCTTGTTGGATTAAAGGAGAGAGGGGACGGTTTATAGGAGGAGGAGGAGGAGGAGGAGGAGGAGGAGGAGGAGGAGGAGGAGGGAGGAGGAGGAGGAGGAGGAGGAGGAGGGAAGTACATTAGGACATTTGATTGACAAACAAACCTGTCTGCAAGGCTCTCCGCTTAAAGGATGAGGTTTATGGGGAATGAGGGATTCTCTCTGTCTGTCTGTGTTTGCCAACATTATCTCTCAAATTATAATTATAATTGGCTTTACTGGCATGACAGGGGAAAACATTACCTATGTTGCCAAAACAATGCAATAAACACAGTACACATTGACAAATAATTATCAGTAAATAAAGAACAAAGAACAATCAAATAATAAAATAAATTAATCACAGAATATAACGGGGAGAAGGAATACTTCCGAACACAAAACATTTCAACTATGTGTTCCCTCGTGCATCTGCTAACATTTAGTAACAAACTAAACATTTCAACTATGTTCCATTGTGTATCTGCTAACATTTAGTAACAAACAAAAGCCACTAAGGCAGAAATAGGAATTCATTGTGATGTTCTAATTTGGCTACTAGAGGCAATGTTTGTTCTTGCTCTCCAAGATCAAACAATATATGTATTTTTTTAGGGATAGAGCAAAAATTAGGGATTATTAAATATGGGGAAATACTGTATTCTAATAGTCTGATATTTGGGACAGGAGAGCAGGAAATGTGGCTCCGCCTCTACCTCCTGCAGATCACAATGATCACAGAGCTTTTGTACTCTTGCCTTCAAAGATGTTTTCCCTTTCTCTATTTCTACTCTATGATCTACTCTATATTAGAGTGTTTTTCTTTCTTTTAAGGCAGGGGACTTCAAGGTAATTTGACGTCTCTGTTTACTTGCTTATGGCATTCAGTTTTGGTTTGTCTCTCTGTGTCTGTCTCTTCTTTATCTTTGTCTCCCTCCATCTATCTTTCTATCTCTCTCTCTCTGACTCCCCATGTCTTTCTCTCTCCACGTCTCTGTCTTTATCTCTCTCTATCTCTCCATGTCTCTCGGTCTTTCTCTCTCTCTATATCTCCATGTCTCTCTGTATTTATCTATCTCCATGTCTCTCTCTTTCTCTCTCTGTCTCCATGTCTCTCTGTCTTTCTC
>NW_028170901.1:0-2500 GCF_963971535.1 Notolepis coatsorum | reverse complement strand
TGAATACAGCATCCACACCACACCCACCCCCACCCAGGCTGAATAAAGCATCCACACCCAGCTGTACCCACCTGGGCTGAATACAGCATCCACACCCAGCTCCACCCACCAAGGCTGAATACAGCATCCACACCCAGCTCCACCCACCTGGGCTGAATACAGCATCCACACCCAGCTCCACCCACCTGGGCTGAATACAGCATCCACACCCAGCTCCACCCACCTGGGCTGAATACAGCATCCACACCCAGCTCCACCCACCCAGGCTGAATACAGCATCCACACCCAGCTCCACCCACCTGGGCTGAATACAGCATCCACACCCAGCTCCACCCACCTGGGCTGAATACAGCATCCACACCCAGCTCCACCCACCCGGGCTGAATACAGCATCCACACCCGGCTCCACCCACCTGGGCTGAATACAGCATCCACACCCAGCTCCACCCACCTGGGCTGAATACAGCATCCACACCCAGCTCCACCCACCTGGCTGAATAAAGCATCCACACCCAGCTCCACCCACCTGGGCTGAATACAGCATCCACACCCAGCTCCACCCACCTGGCTGAATACAGCATCCATACTAGTAGGGATGTCCGATATTATCGGCCGATATTGGCATAAAAATGTGATATCGGAAAATATCGGTATCGGTTATCACAAAAAAAAAAAAAAAAAAAAACGTTTTTTTTTTTTACATTTATTTAACCTGTATTTACCCAGGCAAGCAAGTAAGAACAAATTATTATTTTATTTATTGTCAAAAGTATGCATAATGTTGTGTTAATTACACGACAAGAGATATGTAATGTTAATTACCTGAAATTATTCCGTTTTTGGGGGAGGGGGGGGGGGGGGGGGGAAACCCTACATATATCGGAATCGGTTGATATCGGTATCGGAAATTAAGAGTTGGACAATATCGGTATAGGTAAAAAAGTATGGAGCATCCCTAGTCCACACCCAGCCAACCCACCCGGGCTGAGTAAAGCTGTATGGTCACACAGCCTAATGTGTTTCTTTCTATCTACCACCTAACATGTATTCATTTGGACGTGTGCTTTTGTTCACTTTAGTTCCAAACTGGACCTTAAAGAAACCATATCGCAAGTTATTATATCGCAATCACAACATTCGCCCGAGTGTAGAGCAACACAGTGGGAACGCCGCGAGCTGTGGGTCGTGGGCTGGATTCAAACCCACAACCTTTTGCACGGTCCGATCCACAACCATAATACCTGAGAATATTCCCATGACAGAATCTCACCGCGCACGTCGCTATGTAATAAATCAGATCAGTATTATTATTATCGTGTCGTCGTGAGCCTCAGTGTCCCTTATTATTATTATTCCACGTCGGTCTCCGCTGTTATTCCCATCTGCCGCACGGGATCGCGTTGCAGGCATAAATATATCTGATCTTTAATTGACAGTTCAGCGAGGTGATGTCATCATCGTGTTCAGTGAGGTGATGTCATCACCGTGCTGCTGCTCCGGTTTCTGGAGAAGATGAGGTGGACGGTCACTATGGGAGCTACACTACAGACACACACACACACACACACACAGACACACACACACACACACACACACACACACACACAGACAGACACACAGACACATGATACACAGACACACACACACACACACACACACACGCATACACTACAGACACACACACACACACACACACATACACTACACACACACACACAGACACACATACACACACAGACACATATACATACACACACACACAGACACATACACACAGACACATGATACACAGACACACACACACACACACACACACACACACACACACACACACACACACACACACACACACACACACACACACACACAAACACAGACACACACACACATACACACACACAGACACATATACATAGACACACACACACACACAGACACACACACACAGACACATGATACACAGACACACACACATATACACACACACACAGACACATACACACAGACACACATACACACAGACACACACACATATACACAGACACATGATACACAGACAAATGATGCACACAGACACAAGGATACACATGTACAGTCACGATAATACACAAATACACAAAAATACACACGGACACGACAAGTTCTGACAAGAACAAGTTACAGGTTGAAAAAATTCTCAGCTCTGAACTCGGCAAAATCTGCACCTGGCTCGCTGATAACAAACTATCATTACACCTGGGTAAAACAGAGTCCATTCTCTTCGGTTCAAATAACAAACTCAGCAAAACCGACGGCTTCTCAGTTGCAGTGGGTGACAATATTGTCACAAGGAAAGATGAAATTACATACATAGGTTCCATCCTAGAGGCTAATCTTTCCTGTGACAAAATGGCATCCAATGTAATAAAAAAAGTCAACCAACTAACTAGATTCTTGTACCGGATCTCCTCTCTGGTAAACAAGAATACCCTGAAGACTCTGGCAGGAGCACTCATTCAAG
>NW_028170902.1:0-1000 GCF_963971535.1 Notolepis coatsorum | reverse complement strand
TTAGAAGATGGAAGGCAGGTGCACCTGATTGGCAACAAGGAGCAGGTGAGTTTGGTGGAGCAGAGAGAGAGAGAGAGAGAGACGAGAGAGAGAGAGAGAAGAGAGAGAGAGAGAGAAGAGAGAGGAGAGAGAGAGAGAGAGAGAGAGAGAGAGAGAGAGACGATACATGCCACAGACACACACACACACAGTAAGCAGGAGAGAGAGAGAGGTTTGTAATCATATAGAGCAGGGGTGGCCAACCCGCGAATGTGCATGTTCTTGGTATATCTGAATCTAGGGACATTATATGGATCAGTGTCAGAAATAGTGTGTCTAGTTAACTAGGCTTGAGTAAATTTGTAATTGAACCAAAGGAGAATATCAATTCTATTTACATAAAAAAAAATATCTTTTGACTGTAAATAACACCATGCTAAAAATGACCAGGACCTGAAAAATTCTAAGCAAAATGGAAATAAAGGGGAAGATGATTAAACAGAAGGTTTTGTAGATACAGTACTTGAATTCTGCCATCTTTTTTATAATAGTAAATTTCTCCACCATTTTTCATCATATTGCAACACCGTTTTTTTGCAAGACAGTTCACAGAAAGGTAGAGAAAACTAACTGCGTTCTGTTTTATGGCAATAACGTTCAGGTTTGTGGGAGATAATCCCAAAAAATAAGAGAAATTAAAAAGTAAATCAGAAGTCAGATGATTGACAGGGCTGGTGTGAGCTGGGTAGGGTAGTTTTTCGAATTTTGAAAGCCCTGAGGTCTCTTCTTCAAAAAGACTACACTCACTTTTGGCTGTGCCACTTCTCATCCTGTCAATATGCGCCGGTTTCCGACTCAATGCCCTGAGATTTCTATAATCTTATATTTCACTAATAACAGTTAAAATAATTGGGTAAAACAAACATATATGCTGAAAATATACACTTACCTGTATATCTCGGGCTTAAGAGGTTAACCCTGTGAGGGCCCAAATTAAAAAGAAATTAGCCAACTTCAGAGG
>NW_028170903.1:10000-17588 GCF_963971535.1 Notolepis coatsorum | reverse complement strand
TCAAAAAACCACCTCCGACAGCTCCTTGCTGAAAACCTCAATAAGATCCCGGAGGAATCAGCTGACTGGCCAGCTCTGCGCCAGGCTATCCACAGCGCAGCCTCTGAGGCACTTGGCCAGACGAGGAAACGACACCAGGACTGGTTTGATTGTAACTCAGCCAAGATACAGTCCCTGCTAAAAACCAAGCATGAAGCCCACAAAGCCCTCCTGTCCTGCCCTGGTTCTCCCACCCTGAAAGCTGCCTTTGCTGCAGCAAGAACAGCAACCCAGCGAGCCCTCCGGACTATGGAGGATGCCTGGTGGATACAGAAGGCGAAGGAGATCCAAAGCCTGGCAGACTGCCACAACATCCAGGGCTTTTACGATGCCATCAAAGCACTGCATGGCCCCAGGAAGCGGGCGACTGCTCCAGTTCGATCAGTCAACGGTTCTAAACTCTTTAAGGACCGACATGAGATCCTCACCCGCTGGGCAAACCACTTTGAGTCTTTACTCAATCACACCAACCCCACTGACCCACATATCCTGGATAATCTCCCAGACATGCCACCAGTCATGCACCTGGACACCCCACCACACTTCTCTGAGACCAGTCAAGCCATTGCGGGTCTAAAGAACAATAAAAGCCCTGGACCCGATGGCATCCCAGCAGAGGTTTTCAAACACGGAGGGTACCTCCTCACGCGCCGTCTGCACCTCCTGATCTGCAACATCTGGGAACATGAGACCCTCCCACAGGACTGGAAGGATGCAAACATTGTGGTCATCTACAAGCAGAAAGGGGACAGAGCAGTCTGCGGAAACAGCCGTGGAATCTCTCTCCTCTCCATCGCAGGGAAAGTGCTGGCGAAGATCATGCTGAACAGGCTGGTGGAAAACATCTCTGAAGCTGCGCTTCCGGAAACGCAATGTGGCTTTCGGAAGACCAGATCCACCACCGACATGGTCTTTGTCCTGAGGCAGCTGCTAGAGAAGAGCAGAGAGCATCGCAAGGATCTTTACATAGCCTTCATAGACCTAAGCAAAGCCTTCGACACCATCAGCCGTGAGCTGCTCTGGAAACTCCTCAACAAACTTGGGGTACCACCCAAGTTTCTCTCCATCCTTCAGCAGCTGCATGACGGGATGCAAGCCAGAGTCCAGACGGGTGAACTCCAGTCAGAATCCTTTAAGGTTAATGTTGGGGTGAAGCAGGGCTGTGTCTTGGCTCCGGTGCTCTTTAATCTCCTCCTCTCTGCCGTCACCTGCCTCTTCCGCCGAGCCATGGGACATGAAGACGGTGTCCATGTGGAATACCGCCTTGATGGTAGCCTCTTCAACATCCGCCGGCTCCAGGCACACACAAAGACAAAATCCTGCCAAGTATGTGAGCTACAGTACGCTGATGACTGTGCCATCTTAGCTCACAGTCCAGAGTCTATGCAGCATGCTCTCGACACCATATCCAGCCTGTACCAATCCTTCGGTCTCCAGGTCAACATACAAAAAACCGAAGTCATGTCCCAACTCACTTCCCGAACCTCTACACCTCCCAGTTTTCACATAAACGGTGTTCCACTCAAAACAGTGGATCATTTCACCTACCTCGGCTCCACTCTGTCCTCATGCTGCTCCCTTGACGCGGAGATACACACACGTATCAATAAAGCGGCATCATCCTTTGGACGCCTACGCAGCAAACCTGAAGATCAGCACCAAGGTTGCCGTTTACAACGCAGTATGTCTCTCCACTCTGCTCTATGGAGCAGAATCCTGGACCCCATACCGCCGGCACATCACCAACTTGGACGCTTTCCACATCCGTTGCCTCCAAAGGATCCTCGGCCTGACCTGGGAAGATCGAGTCCCCCACACAGACATCCTCAACAACACCAACTCAATCTGTATGGCCGCAGCTGTGGCCAAAAAACATCTTCGTTGGATAGGGCACACCATACGTATGCCTGACCACCGCCTGCCCCGCCAAGTCCTCTATGGCCAACTGAGAGGAGCAAAGCGGGCTGCTGGAGGCCAAAAGAGACGCTTTAAGGACTACACCAGGGACCTCCTAAAGTGTGCAAACATCACGCAGCTTGAAACTCTGGCACTCGACAGATCAGCCTGGCAAGTCACTTGTGCCACTGCAGTTTCCCAAATACACCAAACGAACCAAGACCGAAGATCTGAGAGGCGCACGCAACGACACCAGCGGGCGGCTGGCATCCCCCAGGTATCTGGCTTCCCTTGCGCCATCTGTGGACGGGTGTGCGGCTCAAGGATCGGACTCAACGCCCACGAGAAGTGGCACCAGCGGCAGTGTCGCTAACTCCCCTCCCCACCCCCCCCTCTCCCCATCCCTGGAGCAAGCGTCATCATCGAACACGATGGACAGCTAAGAGAGAGTGTGTGTGTGTGTGTGTGTGTGTGTGTGTTCACCCCAACTGTGCTATTTGTGGAGGACATTATCCCTTCCCTCTCAAAACCCAAGGTTGTCCTTCTACACTACAGCAGACGTTATCCTTGTTATCTTCACAACGGTGATCGTTGACAACAGCAACTAAACAATAATAAAGCAATAATAATACTAACATATTTGTATGGCCACGTTTTAAAAAAAGGCATCACTGAGTGCTTGCACAAAACACAATAAACATGGTATACAATGTCCTAATAGATCATCCGCTAAATAAAGAGGATTAAAAAAAATAATAATAAAAAAATAGGAGCTAAATAGTGTGGGTGAATTTCTTTTTAATTATGTAAAACAATGAATTACCGGATAATGTAATAACTTACTCCAGTGAGTAGAAGCGTCCCGAGACAGTGTTGTGTCTGGTGTTTGATCATCACACCTCCTCCTGAGCCACAGGATTCAGGCTGAGTGTCCGAGAGACAGACGGCCTCATAGCGTCTACAGAACACTGATGCACTCCAGGCCCCCGCCTGTAAAGTAAAGGGTTAACCTTCTGTCGTGTCCGAGAGACAGACGGCCTCATAGCGTCTACAGAACACTGATGCACTCCAGGCCCCCGCCTGTAAAGTAAAGGGTTAACCTTCTGTCGTGTCCGAGAGACAGACGGCCTCATAGCGTCTACAGAACACTAATGCACTCCAGGCCCCCGCGTCTTCTCCAGTGTCTGGTCAGGCGTCCCTGTGACCGCGCGCTGTGTTCCACATTGTCCCACAACCCGCTTGGAGACAAACGAGGACACCTGTCCCGCAGCGGGCGCGTTCTGCCGCCACACACCGGAGACCCCACCCCGCCTTCACGGCACGGCTCCGTGCTTCATTTGACCGCGTGTGCGTAGCTGAGCTCGACGTGGGGGCCTGCGAAGTATGATCTGGAAGTGCAAGGATGACTCATGGACTCGTGCCCCTCTGCAGACTAGATGGCACAGGGTGGCACAGGTGTTATTGTGTCAGGGGTGGATGGTACAGGGTGGTACAGGGCTTATTGTGTCAGAGGTGGATGGTACAGGGTGGTACAGGGCTTATTGTGTCAGGGTGGATGGTACAGGGTGGTACAGGGCTTATTGTGTCAGGGTGGATGGTACAGGGTGGTACAGGGCTTATTGTGTCAGGGTGGATGGCACAGGGTGGTACAGGGCTTATTGTGTCAGGGTGGATGGCACAGGGTGGTACAGGGCTTATTGTGTCAGAGGTGGATGGTACAGGGTGGTACAGGGCTTATTGTGTCAGGGTGGATGGTACAGGGTGGTACAGGGCTTATTGTGTCAGGGTGGATGGTACAGGGTGGTACAGGGCTTATTGTGTCAGGGTGGATGGTACAGGGTGGTACAGGGCTTATTGTGTCAGGGTGGATGGTACAGGGTGGTACAGGGCTTATTGTGTCAGGGTGGATGGTACAGGGCTTATTGTGTCAGGGTGGATGGCACAGGGTGGTACAGGGCTTGTGTCAGGGTGGATGGTACAGGGTGGTACAGGGCTTATTGTGTCAGAGGTGGATGGTACAGGGTGGCACAGGGCTTATTGTGTCAGAGGTGGATGGTACAGGGTGGTACAGGGCTTATTGTGTCAGAGGTGGATGGTACAGGGTGGTACAGGGCTTATTGTGTCAGGGTGGATGGTACAGGGTGGCACAGGGCTTATTGTGTCAGAGGTGGATGGTACAGGGTGGTACAGGGCTTATTGTGTCAGGGTGGATGGTACAGGGTGGTACAGGGCTTATTGTGTCAGGGTGGATGGCACAGGGTGGTACAGGGCTTATTGTGTCAGAGGTGGATGGCACAGGGTGGTACAGGGCTTATTGTGTCAGAGGTGGATGGTACAGGGTGGTACAGGGCTTATTGTGTCAGAGGTGGATGGTACAGGGTGGTACAGGGCTTATTGTGTCAGAGGTGGATGGTTCCAATAAAGGGGCACTTCACCAGCATTTTTTTTAAACCATGGTGATTTATTATCATTGAATCCTTGTTGTGTCAATTACGGCTCCGTGAACGGAGTGAGAGGCGGAGTCACGGAGTTGGAGAGAAGAAGTGGGGACAGAATGGGTTGGAGAGTGATAGGCAACCTTCGGAACGAAGAAGCCACCTAATGATGATGATGATGAACGGATGTAGATGGACGGAAATAGCGATACCTCGTCTTATAGGGGCCGCTGCCTTATCGTTTCATTGAGCTGTTATTAACACAACACATTAACGATGACATCACTGGTGGTCATATTCAAACAAATTTTCCTCTCAATAGTTCTGTCAAACCAAATTAACTGTTTAGAGTGTTCTGGATGTGTGGATGTAACACGAGTCGACGCTGGATACCCGTCTCCCGCCGAGGTAGTCGTTATAGGATCCGGCCGTTCGATTCCCGGCCGTTCGTGACGATGTACAGATACACCAGAGCAGGGTGTGAAGCCCCCCCTGTGTGAAGCCCCCCCTGTGTGACTGGTGTATACTCGTGTGAGAGAGAAACAGCCACGGCCCCCGCGGAGCGCCTTGATGCGGAGGCTCGGCGTCCGGGGACTCGCTGCCTGTTAGCAGAGATCAATGTCTCTTTTCTTTTCCTTTTCTTCGCCGGAGAGAATTAAGGAAGCTCTAACATTTGTTTATTCGTGAAAAGAAAATACTGTAGAGAGTGGACGACGCGTTGTTTGCCGTCAGATCGATGACTGATTATCTCGAGATAATCAGTCATTATATTGGTCGCTCTACAGACACTATTCTCCTGGTCCTCTAACAGAAGGAGCTCTCAGCTCGCTGTGTGAGACTCCATCCTGCCAGGCTTTAAGTTACGCACTTGTGCCCCGAACCACAGCGGTTCGGACCAAGCCGGCATCCTTAGAGGAACTGCTGGTGTCTATGGGCGCGGTTTAGGCTGTGATGATGGTGAGAGGGGGTGTGGTTTAGGCTGTGACGATGGTGAGCGGGGGCGTGGTTTAGGCTGTGATGATGGTGAGAGGGGGCGTGGTTTAGGCTGTGATGATGGTGAGGGGGGGCGTGGTTTAGGCTGTGATGATGGTGAGAGGGCGTGGTTTAGGCTGTGATGATGGTGAGAGGGGGTGTGGTTTAGGCTGTGACGATGGTGAGAGGGGGTGGTTTAGGCTGTGATGATGGTGAGAGGGGGTGGTTTAGGCTGTGATTATGGTGAGAGGGGGCGTGGTTTAGGCTGTGACGATGGTGAGAGGGGGTGGTTTAGGCTGTGATGATGGTGAGAGGGGGCGTGGTTTAGGCTGTGACGATGGTGAGAGGGGGTGGTTTAGGCTGTGATGATGGTGAGCGGGGGCGTGGTTTAGGCTGTGATGATGGTGAGAGGGGGCGTGGTTTATGCTGTGACGATGGTGAGAGGGGGTGGTTTAGGCTGTGATGATGGTGAGAGGGGGTGGTTTAGGCTGTGATGATGGTGAGAGGGGGCGTGGTTTAGGCTGTGATGATGGTGAGAGGGGGCGTGGTTTAGGATGTGATGATGGTGAGAGGGGGCGTGGTTTAGGCTGTGATGATGGTGAGAGGGGGCGTGGTTTAGGATGTGATGATGGTGAGAGGGGGTGTGGTTTAGGATGTGATGATGGTGAGAGGGGGTGTGGTTTAGGCTGTGATGATGGTGAGAGGGGGTGTGGTTTAGGCTATGATGATGGTGAGAGGGGGCGTGGTTTAGGCGGTGATGATGGTGAGATGGCGTGGTTTAGGATGTGATGATGGTGAGAGGGGGCGTGGTTTAGGATGTGATGATGGTGAGATGGGGCGTGGTTTAGGATGTGATGATGGTGAGGGGGCGTGATTTAGGATGTGATGATGGTGAGAGGGGGCGTGGTTTAGGCTGTGATGATGGTGAGAGGGGGTGTGGTTTAGGCTGTGATGATGGTGAGAGGGGGTGGTTTAGGATGTGATGATTGTGAGAGGGGGTGTGGTTTAGGCTGTGATGATGGTGAGAGGGGGTGTGGTTTAGGATGTGATGATGGTGAGAGGGGGTGTGGTTTAGGCTGTGATGATGGTGAGAGGGGGTGTGGTTTAGGATGTGATGATGGTGAGAGGGGGTGTGGTTTAGGCCGTGATGATGGTGAGATGGGGCGTGGTTTAGGCTGTGATTATGGTGAGGGGGCGTGGTTTAGGCTGTGATGATGGTGATGGGGCAAGGTTTAGGCTGTGATGATGGTGATGGGGCGTGGTTTAGGATGTGATGATGGTGAGAGGGGGTGTGGTTTATGCTGTGATGATGGTGAGATGGGGTGTGGTTTAGGCTGTGATGATGGTGAGGGGGCGTGGTTTAGGCTGTGATGATAGTGAGAGGGGGCGTGGTTTAGGATGTGATGATGGTGAGAGGGGGCATGGTTTAGGCTGTGATGATGGTGATAGGGGGCGTGGTTTAGGATGTGATGATGGTGAGATGGGGCGTGGTTTAGGATGTGATGATGGTGAGGGGGCGTGATTTAGGATGTGATGATGGTGAGAGGGGGCGTGGTTTAGGCTGTGATGATGGTGATAGGGGGTGTGGTTTAGGCTGTGACGATGGTGAGAGGGGGTGGTTTAGGCTGTGATGATGGTGAGAGGGGGTGGTTTAGGCTGTGATGATGGTGAGAGGGGGCGTGGTTTAGGCTGTGATGATGGTGAGAGGGGGCGTGGTTTAGGATGTGATGATGGTGAGAGGGGGCGTGGTTTAGGCTGTGATGATGGTGAGAGGGGGCGTGGTTTAGGATGTGATGATGGTGAGAGGGGGTGTGGTTTAGGATGTGATGATGGTGAGAGGGGGTGTGGTTTAGGCTGTGATGATGGTGAGAGGGGGTGTGGTTTAGGCTATGATGATGGTGAGAGGGGGCGTGGTTTAGGCGGTGATGATGGTGAGATGGCGTGGTTTAGGATGTGATGATGGTGAGAGGGGGCGTGGTTTAGGATGTGATGATGGTGAGATGGGGCGTGGTTTAGGATGTGATGATGGTGAGGGGGCGTGATTTAGGATGTGATGATGGTGAGAGGGGGCGTGGTTTAGGCTGTGATGATGGTGAGAGGGGGTGTGGTTTAGGCTGTGATGATGGTGAGAGGGGGTGGTTTAGGATGTGATGATGGTGAGAGGGGGTGTGGTTTAGGCTGTGATGATGGTGAGAGGGGGTGTGGTTTAGGATGTGATGATGGTGAGAGGGGGTGTGGTTTAGGCT
>NW_028170903.1:0-5000 GCF_963971535.1 Notolepis coatsorum | reverse complement strand
CAACAGAGACTAGATAATAAAAGTGTTTGAGTCTGGACTTAAAGGAACCAACAGAGACTAGATAATAAAAGTGTTTGAGTCTGGACTTAAAGGAACCAACAGAGACTAGATAATAAATGTGTTTGAGTCTGGACTTAAAGGAACCAACAGAGACTAGATAATAAAAGTGTTTGAGTCTGGACTTAAAGGAACCAACAGAGACAAGATAATAAAAGTGTTGGAGTCTGGACTTAAAGGAACCAACAGAGACTAGATAATAAAAGTGTTTGAGTCTGGACTTAAAGGAACCAACAGAGACTAGATAATAAAAGTGTTTGAGTCTGGACTTAAAGGAACCAACAGAGACTAGATAATAAAAGTGTTTGAGTCTGGACTTAAAGGAACCAACAGAGACTAGATAATAAAAGTGTTTGAGTCTGGACTTAAAGGAACCAACAGAGACTAGATAATAAACGTGTTGGAGTCTGGACGTAAAGGAACCAACAGAGACTAGATAATAAAAGTGTTTGAGTCTGGACTTAAAGGAACCAACAGAGACTAGATAATAAAAGTGTTTGAGTCTGGACTTAAAGGAACCAACAGAGACTAGATAATAAAAGTGTTTGAGTCTGGACTTAAAGGAACCAACAGAGACTAGATAATAAAAGTGTTTGAGTCTGGACTTAAAGGAACCAACAGAGACTAGATAATAAAAGTGTTTGAGTCTGGACTTAAAGGAACCAACAGAGACTAGATAATAAAAGTGTTTGAGTCTGGACTTACAGGAACCAACAGAGACTAGATAATAAAAGTGTTGGAGTCTGGACTTAAAGGAACCAACAGAGACTAGATAATAAAAGTGTTTGAGTCTGGACTTAAAGGAACCAACAGAGACTAGATAATAAAAGTGTTTGAGTCAGGACATAAAGGAACCAACAGAGACTAGATAATAAAAGTGTTTGAGTCTGGACTTAAAGGAACCAACAGAGACTAGATAATAAAAGTGTTTGAGTCTGGACTTAAAGGAACCAACAGAGACTAGATAATGAAAGTGTTTGAGTCTGGACTTAAAGGAACCAACAGAGACTAGATAATAAAAGTGTTTGAGTCTGGACTTACAGGAACCAACAGAGACTACTGTAGATAATAAAAGTGTTTGAGTCTGGACTTAAAGGAACCAACAGAGACTAGATAATAAAAGTGTTTGAGTCTGGACTTAAAGGAACCAACAGAGACTAGATAATAAAAGTGTTTGAGTCTGGACTTAAAGGAACCAACAGAGACTAGATAATAAAAGTGTTTGAGTCTGGACTTAAAGGAACCAACAGAGACTAGATAATAGAAGTGTTTGAGTCTGGACTTAAAGGAACCAACAGAGACTAGATAATAAAAGTGTTGGAGTCTGGACTTAAAGGAACCAACAGAGACTAGATAATAAAAGTGTTTTTCGTCTGGACTTAAAGGAACCAACAGAGACTAGATAATAAAAGTGTTTTTCGTCTGGACTTAAAGGAGCCAACAGAGACTAGATAATAAAAGTGTTTGAGTCTGGACTTAAAGGAACCAACAGAGACTAGATAATAAAAGTGTTTGAGTCTGGACTTAAAGGAACCAACAGAGACTAGATAATAAAAGTGTTTGAGTCTGGACTTAAAGGAACCAACAGAGACTAGATAATAAAAGTGTTTGAGTCTGGACTTAAAGGAACCAACAGAGACTAGATAATAAAAGTGTTTGAGTCTGGACTTAAAGGAACCAACAGAGACTAGATAATAAAAGTGTTTGAGTCTGGATTTAAAGGAACCAACAGAGACTAGATAATAAAAGTGTTTGAGTCTGGACTTAAAGGAACCAACAGAGACTAGATAATAGAAGTGTTTGAGTCTGGACTTAAAGGAACCAACAGCGACTAGATAATAAAAGTGTTGGAGTCTGGACTTAAAGGAACCAACAGAGACTAGATAATAAAAGTGTTTTTCGTCTGGACTTAAAGGAACCAACAGAGACTAGATAATAAAAGTGTTTTTCGTCTGGACTTAAAGGAACCAACAGAGACTAGATAATAAAAGTGTTTTTCGTCTGGACTTAAAGGAACCAACAGAGACTAGATAATAAAAGTGTTTTTCGTCTGGACTTAAAGGAACCAACAGAGACTAGATAATAAAAGTGTTTGAGTCTGGACTTAAAGGAACCAACAGAGACTAGATAATAAAAGTGTTTGAGTCTGGACTTAAAGGAACCAACAGAGACTAGATAATAAAAGTGTTTGAGTCTGGACTTAAAGGAACCAACAGAGACTAGATAATAAAAGTGTTTGAGTCTGGACTTACAGGAACCAACAGAGACTAGATAATAAAAGTGTTGGAGTCTGGACTTAAAGGAACCAACAGAGACTAGATAATAAAAGTGTTTGAGTCTGGACTTAAAGGAACCAACAGAGACTAGATAATAAAAGTGTTTGAGTCTGGACTTAAAGGAACCAACAGAGACTAGATAATAAAAGTGTTTGAGTCTGGACTTAAAAGAACCAACAGAGACTAGATAATAAAAGTGTTTGAGTCTGGACTTAAATGAACCAACAGAGACTAGAGAATACAAGTGTTGGAGTCTGGACTTAAAGGAACCAACATAGACTAGATAATAAAAGTGTTGGAGTCTGGACTTAAAGGAACCAACAGAGACTAGATAATAAAAGTGTTTGAGTCGGGACTTAAAGGAACCAACAGAGACTAGATAATAAAAGTGTTTGAGTCTGGACTTAAAGGAACCAACAGAGACTAGATAATAAAAGTGTTTGAGTCTGGACTTAAAGGAACCAACAGAGACTAGATAATAAAAGTGTTTGAGTCTGGACTTAAAGGAACCAACAGAGACTAGATAATAAAAGTGTTTGAGTCTGGACTTAAAGGAACCAACAGAGACTAGATAATAAAAGTGTTTGAGTCGGGACTTAAAGGAACCAACAGAGACTAGATAATAAAAGTGTTTGAGTCTGGACTTAAAGGAACCAACAGAGACTAGATAATAAAAGTGTTTGAGTCTGGACTTAAAGGAACCAACAGAGACTAGATAATAAAAGTGTTTGAGTCTGGACTTAAAGGAACCAACAGAGGGGTCAGATCTCACAACGAGGGGATGCTGTTCTACAGTCTAGGGGCTGTACCAGTAAAGGCACGGCCACCTCTGAGCTTAGATTTAGAATGCGGGACGACCAGGAGCCCAGGGTCAGCTGACCTGGGCTAATGTACCGTTAGCCAATGGAGAGAGGCTACAACAGGCCTCTTCTGCTGTGATGTCTTTTACTACAGCGTTAACCTGCTTGAAGGTGGAGTGAAAACTCCAAGGTTTATAAAACACGACAAGAAGCTAAAGCAAGGTGAGCGCTTTGAGTGCTGCCGTGGACTGGGTTTTCGGGGCTATTACAGTCTGGTCCCATCACTACTAGTTCTAACCAGTGTGTCCGGTATGAGAAGAACCGCACGGTTTGTGCAGAGAAGGGACTCTTCCCGATCGACAGCGTCATCATTGGTACGTCGGAAATAGGGCTAGTAGGGGTACAGTGCTTAAAATACTTTGTCTGATCCCACCTTCACAGTATACGTCACTGACTTCAGTAGAGAGAGAGAGAGAGAGAGAGAGAGAGAGAGAGAGAGAGAGAGAGAGAGAGAGAGAGAGAGAGAGAGAGAGAGAGAGAGAGAGAGAGAGAGAGAGAGAGAGAGAGAGAGAGAGAAAGAGAGAGAGAGAGGTAGAGGTGAGACGACTACATAATGGTCCTCATTCTCGAACGGACATGCGTGAAAGTTACAGAGGAATTCCTTCGTAACTCGATTTACATAATTATTTGGCATTCTCGAACGGCTTTGTATTGTAAATTCTTTGTAGGATTTATGTAGGATTTACGAACTCAAAAAAGGCAGTCGTACGTCGGACAGATCGGAGAGAGAGAGAGATTCAGCTTTTCACCAGCAGGGGCTTATGACTGCGCTGAGAGCTCCCCCCCCCCCCACACACACACGCACACACACGCACGCACACGCACGCACACACACACACACACACACACACACACACACACACACACACACACACACACACACACACACACACACACACACACACACACACACACACACACACACACACACACACACACACACACACACACACACACACACACACACACACACACAGTACACACATGCATACATTCATGCATATACACATACACACATACACATACATACACTCACGTAAATAAATACACACACACTATTTCCGGCTGGCAGGTGCATGTCTGGGGACTGAGAGCACCAGTGTGTTTAATGAGGAGGCTGTCTGCTCCCTGCTGTTCAACCCCACCTCTCCTCCCAACCAGTCCTGCTCACCTGTCTCTCCACACCTCTTCTCTCCTCCTACATCCCTTCTCTCCCATCTCCCCTCCCTCCCTCCCTCCCTCCCTCCCTCCTCCTCCTCCTCCTCCTCCTCCTCCTCCTCCTCCTCCTCCTCCTCCTCCTCCTCCTCCTCCTCCTCCTCCTCCTCCTCCTCTCCTCACTGTGCACCACGATCTAGCTGCAGAGATTCACTTTTAATTGCTTTCTGGGTCGTCTAATTCCATCGAGATGCGAGAGAGAGAGAGAGAGAGAGAGAGAGAGAGAAGAGAGAGAGAGAGAGAGAGAGAGAGAGAGAGAGATAGAGAGAGAGGGAGAGAGAGAGGGAGAGAGAGAGAGAGAGAGAGAGAGAGAGAGAGAGAGAGAGAGAGAGAGAGAGAGAGAGAGAGAGATAGAGAGAGAGAGAGAGAGGGAGAGAGAGAGGGAGAGAGAGAGAGAGAGAGAGAGAGAGAGAGCGAGAGAGGGAGAGAGAGGAGAGAGAGAGAGAGAGAGAGAGAGAGAGAGAGAGAGAGAGAGGGAGAGAGAGAGTGAGAGAGACAGAGGGAGAAGGGGTTCATTTAAAGTTGGCTCCCCGAACCCGAGGGTGCACCCGTACGTTGACGCGCACTTCAGGACCGAGACTTGAAAGGTTCT
>NW_028170904.1:0-5000 GCF_963971535.1 Notolepis coatsorum | reverse complement strand
AAAATATTATATGCAGGTATATTCAGACAGGTTAATAAGAATATATATATATATATATATGGTATAGCATTCATGTACTCTGTACTCATGTACACTGCAGTCATGTATGTGAATATCTCGCCCGCTATGGAGCCAGTCAACACAGGTTGGCCTCTATCTGATGATAGAGATGCAGAATGTCCCTTTAAGAACAGAGTGGCGGTAGGTAAGTGTGTTTGAACCTCGTGGCATCTCTACTCAGCCTCGACTTAGGACAGAATCCCACTACAGAGTGAGCTGTCAAACCCTGTCAACGTGACATGAGAGAGAGAGAGAGAGAGAGAGAGAGACACAGAGAGAGAGAGACAGAGAGAGAGAGAGATAGAGAGAGAGAGTGAGGGAGAGAGAGAGAGAGAGAGAGAGAGAGAGAGAGAGAGAGAGAGAGAGAGAGAGAGAGAGAGAGAGAGAGAGGGAGGGAGGGAGAGTGAGGGAGAACGGGACATAAAAACAGAGCTTGTCATCCTATTTCTTAGGGCTGTCTCGTCAATTAGTTGATTCATCGATTTGGTTTTAGTCGATCAAGACTAAATCTATTTGGTTTTTTTCACATGCTGAAGAACTTATTTTCGGAAAGATGATAAGCACGTCTCTGGTGGTAACCAGTAGATAGAAAGAGCTTCCTCTGCATCACTGCCTGCAGGGAAACACAATGTGAGACATTTTCTCTTGTAAATCGATTATAGTCGAAAAAAAAGTCCTACTCAGGACTATCAGTGGACTAAGGACAGCAGGCACTAGTATCTATCACTGTCACTTCACCGTGACGGAAGAGGGTGTTCCAATCTAACCGCCTGTCATTTCAGTCCACCTGAAAAGCACTTGTACGCTACAATTTTCTACTTCCAATTATCTAAAAAAATAAAAAAACACAGCTGTAAGTGCAATTTGAACGGATGAAGCTAGAGTGTCCCCTTATATAATATTGGTGTTGAATGTTTGAAAACCCTTATTCAAATCATATGCCATACTCAGTATGACTAATGTGAAATGTTCAGTGCGTTCATATGGTAATAAGTCAGTTTTGTTGGAGGTGTCCATTTCTACAAAAAAGAATGATGGACACCCTCCATACAACCATAATTGAGCATTCACTCATAGCCCTGTTATTTAAAATGAATCCATTTTGATTATTGGTGCTATTAACCATTCACAATTTCATGGGAAAAAAATGATGTGACAGTAGAAAATAATGTATCTAAATTTCAGATTATACAAACTAACTAATAGGACATGAATAATGATGCAACCTCTGCCCTACAGCATTATGTCAACGGGCAAACCTGCCCTCCAGTCGAGAGTATAATATACTGTGTTCCACCAAGGAGACTCATTCAAATACTGACAGTAAAAATTAGGTAAAGCGGCCGTCTGGTAACCAGAAGGTTTTTGGTTCCTCCTGGCAGCTTGTTGAAGTGTCCCTGAGCTAGGGCTGAGACCCAAACTTTCGAACGTACGAACCTTCGTTCGTTACGTTGGCATTCGAATTCGAAATCAACATTCACATTTTTTATTTTTAATAAAAAATAATTGTACATATTTTTTTTTAAATTAAAAAAATAAATGTTATTCATTCTGTTTAAACCAATGGGGTTTTTCTCCACAGTTGCAGATACATATTAGGCTACACTAATATTATAGTATTAAAATAAACTGATGAGTTATATTCATTAGAAAGTTGATTTAATTGATTTAGTTGGGCTGGGGCTTCTCCCTGGGCTGGGTCTGGGGCTGGAAAGTTGATTTAATAAAAGAAAAAATACTAATTTAATCAGATTAATCACTTTATTCAAATTGAGGATTTAGTGTTTATATGTTGAGGATATAAAAAAAGAAAGTATTATTAACACTTTAACTGCCCAAGGTTAAATTAATGATATACCATCCCTTGCCAGTTCTATTTAACATGGAGAAGTTCCCCTTCTTTGCAGGGCTATAACTTTTTAAATTCTATTGCTAGATTGCCATTATTAGGGCCCATGCAATGTCCTATATGTATTGTTCATGGTGTAGCAACGTTAAACTTTTTCATTCACATATTCATACTAAAATATGGTCTAAAGTATAAGTATGTTTTCATCTCTTTCTGCAGCTTTCTCCAGAACGTGATTTATAGCCCCAAATGCATTATATTGATGATGAAATACAGTTTGATAGCGATCTGTGCCAGATAATAAATTTCAACTGGATGTGGTTCTGGAAGTTACTACACGTCATCTGATGTTGACCGGATGGGCGAGGGGGTGTTTATAATTCCGTGGGCAACGTTATACCATTCATCTAATGTGGGTCATATGTTCATCATAGCAGTTTATATCGAACACGGTAATACTACACGCTAAAACTCACCCCAGTCTCCTCGGGCCGTTGGGCGATCAGCGTGGAGTAGACAGTTTTCAATTATGGGATGTTGAAATGCCCGATCTATTTCCAGGTTGTATAATAGTATATACGTCCAAATCATGTTGTTTTTTCGAGTTATTTCCACCGATCGATGTTCACTGTGTGAAGACGGAGTCTCTCTAACATTAGCGAGTGCCCGGACCCCATATGGAGTGAGTCCTGCCGGTTCAAAGGTTGACATCCGGTTTCGATCTGCCGATCGGCCACCAGATGGTGCTCTTGGACCGCTAGAGGGTTGAGAGGAGATCAGCAGTGTGTCTCAAGGCTGCAGAGGGGAAATATGATTCCGATCACAGATTTTTGAAATATTGATATCAAAGACGATTTACGGCGTCCTCGGCAACTTGAGCATGGCTAGGAAAGACGCCTAAACACGTTCCCGGCAGTTAAAGTGTTAACCTCTTATCAAGCGGGCAGAAAAGTGGCAATTTTTTTACTTGAACTTGAGGACTGCATACTTTTTTTGCAAACCAAAACAACATACTTTATACTTATAGCGCATGCATGAGCCTGGTCTCTTTTGAAAAATGACATTCTGAAGTTTCTGATTCCAGAAAAGAAATTCACTTTAGTGCTAACTAGGGCTGTCAGTTTATTGCGTTAATTAGATTAATTAATTACACAGCAAATTATCACGTTATGAAAATTAACTCAAAATTAATAAAAAAACATTTTTTATTTTATTTTTATAATTCATTTTTTTATCTCATTCATTCCATAAGAACGTAGAATACACATTTACAAACTTTTTTTTAAAAGTATCCATTTGCATGTTCTTGGTATCTGATTCTAGGGACATCTATGGATCTCAGGGAATGTATTCCCAGTGTCAGAAATGCTGTGTCTGTTACTAGGCTTGAGTAAATGTAATGAACCAAATGAGAATATCAATTCAATTCTTTTTTCTTTTTTTTACTGTGAATAACACCATGCTAAAATTTACCAGACCTGGAAAATCTAAGCAAATGAATAAAGGGAAGATGATTAAACAGAAGGTTTTGTAGATACAGTGCTGAATTCTGCCATCCGGACACATGCAATTTGAAATATGATTATAAAATATAAAATATCAGGCCTAAAATGGTTATGTGATAAAAATGTGATTAATTAGATTAATTAATTACAAATCCTGTAATTAATTAGATAATTTGTTTGTATTGCCTGACAGCACTAGTGCTAACGTAATAGAGTAACATACAGTTTTTCTGTAGTAGTTAGTAGTCCAGAGGTAGTATTTCCCAAGAAGTATGGCTTGGCTTACAAATCCATACGGACCGATAGCCTGAAGCCTTATGTAAATTTCATAAAGATCCATTCAGAAATGAGTGATTAGGAGTGATTTTGGTAAACTGTGTTCAAACGAAAAACTGAGTTTTCTCATAGACTTCAATTCATTCGGCTGTTTTTCTCTTCCTGTTTTCGCTCGTTAGTTATATATATTTTTTGTATTCATACATCCCCACACTCATTGGCTACAACGATCCACAATCATTTTCGAGATCGGATCTAGATTGACGGAGCTACTGCGCCAAGAGTCGGGAGTGGTATTTTGCGCAATACCGTGTACTTTGCACAAGCCTCAAATACCGGCATGTAACTCGAGAACCGCTGAACAGATTTTGTCGGATTTTGTCACTATCGACAGGCAACAAATAAGCCTTCAATTCGATATATATATTGTATTACAAAATATGCACACCCGAGCCACTAGGGGTCGCCAAAGTGCCGGTGGACAAATCGTCCTAAAAAGGTCCCGCCGGCGGGACGTTGCATGCTAATGAATATTTTTTTTATTTACATTATTTTTATAAAACGAAGGTTGGAACGTCCGTTCGAAAAACCCTGACTATGTTCGAATCCCAGATCCCTTCGGGGACAGCCCTGAGCAAGACACGTGTTGAGTGTGATCACATGGCTCTGTATGTGCGTGCGCTCGTGCTTGCGTCCGTGTCCGTAAGGGAGTAAAGGGGCACTGTCGACCAATTTCGGCCAAGATGTGTGGGGGATGTATTGTTGTTACAATATTGTGCGGACAGCTGTGTAACTGTATATAGATTGGTGTCCCCTTAATTCCGGGAAAACTATGGCGCCGCTGGTTCAGTAATGAATTATACTGACCAAAACAAACCATACGGCTCTGTGACTTGTCTTAACAGTTTTGTGACAACAATCTATGATATGAGCTATAATCTGGATGGACCTTATGTAGGCCATGATGACAATAACATTTTATAAAATTACACCGCCTTATTCTTTAAGTGTCCTCATGATCTTACTGGAGTTCTAGACTGCTCCGGTTGTCTGTCATCCCATAATAATAAAGCAGAAATACCATCAAATGTAGTTATCAAACAATTAAAAGAAGAAAAAATGTGTCTGCCACTGGCTTCTTTTGTCCAGTGCGCGCTCTCTCTCTCTCTCCTCCTCTCCCTCTCCCTCTCCCTCTCTCTCTCTCTCTCCTCTCTCCCTCTCCCTCTCCCTCTCCCCTCTCCTCTCTCTCTCTCTCTCTCTTCTCTCTCTCTCTCTCTCTCTCTCTCTCTCTCTCTCTCTCTCGTTCTTAT
>NW_028170905.1:67420-74920 GCF_963971535.1 Notolepis coatsorum | reverse complement strand
CTCTCCACTCTCTCCACTCTCTCCTCTCTCTCCTCTCTCTCTCCTCTCTCTCTCCACCCTCTCCTCTCTCTCCTCTCTCTCTCCTCTCTCTCCTCTCTCTCTCTCTCTCCTCTCTCTCCTCTCTCCTCTCTCTCCTCTCTCTCCTCTCTCTCCTCTCTCTCTCCACCAGGACATCCAGCAGTTGTTGCAGCTGCAGCAGCTGGTACTGGTCCCAGGCCACTCTCTCCAGTCTCCTGCCCAGTTCCTCCTGCCACAGGCACAGCAGGGCCAGCAAGGTGGACACTCATCCTCCTCCTCCCTTGTATTTTTGTTGTTGATAAAACCTTTTTTATTTCCTTTTTTCTTTTACACACGAAAACAAGACAAAACACAATACACTACAGTAATAATAATAATAATAAACTAGAAACAAGACAAAACACAATACACTACAGTAATAATAATAATAAACTAGAAACAAGACAAAACACAATACACTACAGTAATAATAATAATAAACTAGACTTACAGTACAACAACAGTAATAATAATAACAACAATAACGACAATAAATAGAAATAATGAAAATAATAAAAACAGAATATAAACATAAAACTATAATACCACAGACATTACAAAAGACATTTCACCAAAAACCTTTGCCTACAAGATGATGTTGATGATAAAAGGATAATAATAATAATAACTTTATTTGTATAGCACAGAAGTTGCAGTTCAAAGTGCTTCACAACAGTAAAAAATACAGGCATAAGCAAGCATTAAAAATACAAAGAGATAGAGAGGTAGCAAGGTAAGGTAAATCACAGTTTTTCAGTAATAGTTCAGTTTTGAATTACAGAGCAGTGCTCTTAAAATGACAGTGCATAGGAGATAGTGAGATATAATTTGCATAGAACCGACATATGAATTTTGATTGGAAGTGTATGAAAGTAGGCAGGGTAAGAATCGTGCAGGTAAAGTACAATTTGTCAGGATATCCCTGATGTTTCATTAAAATGCCTGAGCAAAGAGATTTTTAGAGACTAGAGTCTTTTGAAGATGTCTAGTGAGTTGGCTTCCCTGATGTTTTGGGGTAGTTTGTTCCACAGTTTTGGGGCATAGTTGATAAAGGCTGCATTACCTCTCCATTAGGATGTCTATAGAGTCTTAATATCTCTATATTTATCAAAACAAGTTCCATACAAGTGGACTTGATTTCAAGAAGGTTCTAGAAACAAGTGTCAATGTCTTGAAACAAAGAAGATCACTCCACTTGTTTCAGGATGATGTCACTGTATGTAATGTAATGTCACTTGCTTTGGGAAATCATTTGAAGCGGCTAAGTGGCGCAGTGGGCAAGGCGCTCGCCACTAACGCAGGAGATACTGGTTCGAGCCCAGCTCTCTGCGTTGCTTCCGGCTTGGCTAGTCGTTCATACTAATACAATTGGCAGTATTAGGGGGTGGGAAAGCCGGTGGGTGGGGATCGGACGTTGTGGACAGCGACTCCTACAGGTCGGTTGGTGCGCCTGTACAGCAGAATCAGGAAGCAACGGGGGCAGCGTGAGCCTCCCACGCGTTACTCCTCGCCGCTGAGAGATCACGCTGTACAGGTGAAAAGATGCGACGGCTGCCTCCTCGTGTACCGGAGGGGACACGTGATGCAAGGCTTGGTCCTCACTGCAGCCGACCAGTGGGAGGCATGGTCTAACAACGTTCGAGACAGGGGAGGGTAGAATTGGACAATACGAAATTGGGATGGGAGAAAAATAGAAAATGGGGAGAAAAAAATAGATAAAAAAAAAAGGAAAATCATTTGAACAAGCTGAATTGTACCAAAACAAGTGTAATTATCTCACCCACTGGGCTTTCAGTAACCCCTTCACTACCACACTACCAAATGGTTAACACTTCCACAACCACACTCTACAGAAGGTTAACCCTTTCACTACCACACTACAGAAGGTTAACTCTTTCACTACCACACTACAGAATGTTAACCCTTTCACTACCACACTACAGAAGGTTAACCCTTACACTACCACACTACTGAAGGTTAACCCGTTCACTACCACACTACAGAAGGTTAACCCTTTCACTACCACACTACAGAAGGTTTCCCCTCTTTCACTATACCACACTACAGACGGTAGTGTGGTAGTGAAAGGTTAACCTTCTGTAGTGTGGTAGTGAAAGGGTTAAAGACTCAATAGAAAAATGTAATTATAAAACATTTTTGAACTGTATGCTGAGGCAAAGTTTCCTCCCTTGACTTCCTATAGGACTCCTGTCGACACCAAATCTACTTTCACTACCTCAGCAAAGCCAAGGGAGCCTGCTGTCTGGTCCGACCAGACTGGGGCTCCAAGCACAGGTAGGACCCAGGTTCAATTGGGTTATTATGGGCTTCAACAGTGACAACACATCCTCTGCTGCAGTAATCATTTATCAGGGATAATCTACCGTCTCTCGTCTCTCCTTCCTCCTCTTTTGGCTTCAATCTCCATGTTCCCCACTCCTCCTCATTGTCCATTTACCCTCTCCCATCCCTCTCTAATCCCCCCCCCCCCCCCCCTACTTGTAGAGAGATAAAAGCATGGATGTGAGTGGCGTTGGGGGCGTGACCTCCGTGCCCTCGGTGACCTCTCACCCTGAGGAGCCCAGCGACCTGGAGGAGCTGGAGCAGTTCGCCCGCACCTTCAAACAGAGACGCATCAAACTGGGCTTCACACAGGTAGGAACCACCAGAGTGTGATGTCCACCAGAGTGTGATGTCCACCAAGGCTCACGCTCATTGAATAAACTGAAGGCAGCTTCCGGCTCTGAACGCTGGAGGCTAGAGCAGGAGTGAATCAGCGTGTGCTTTACTTTCCACTCTAGCCTCCATGCATATTGAGACTCAGAAGTAGGCTTCAAGTATATCCTAACAGCTCAATGGTGCTGCTAACTACACGTGCTCCTTGCTCTTTAGGCCATGATCAGACATCCTGACTCCCAGTGAAAACCTACTGCAAGCCCTCTAGTCTTTTACGTCATAACTTACTTCTCGTCCTCTTCTTCATGTCCTCTCCATCTCCCACCTCCCTCCCTCTCTCCTCTCCTCTGCTCTCCTCTCTTTTCTCTGATCTCTCCTCTTTTCTCCTTTCTTCTCTCTCCTCCTCTGCTCTGCTCTTCTCTCCCCTCTCTCTCTCTCTCTCTCCTCTCCTCTGCTCTCCTCTCTTTTCCGCTGTTCTTTTCTCTGATCTCTCCTCTTTTCTCCTTTCTTCTCTCTCTCTCTCTCTCTCTCTCTCTCTCTCTCTCTCTCTCTCTCTCTCTCTCTCTCTCTCTCTCTCTCTCTCTCTCTCTCTCTCTCTCTCTCAGGGTGATGTTGGCCTGGCCATGGGGAAGCTGTATGGTAACGATTTCAGCCAGACCACCATCTCTCGCTTCGAGGCCCTCAACCTGAGCTTCAAGAACATGTGCAAACTGAAGCCACTGCTAGAGAAGTGGCTGAATGATGCAGGTGAGAGAGTGGATGATAAAGGTGGTATCATCTTATTCCTGGTATCACCACCAGCCTCAGACAGCAGTAGTTAAACTCGGATTGTGACTTCAACCGACATGCCTCCTTTCTCTGTTTCTCGTCTATTTCCAGAAGTTGGTCTCTTCATTATATTCCTGACTCCATCACAGACACTAAACTTGCTTCAGAGGCATAATCCATCACTGCAAAAAGAAAAAAGGCATATAATGAATATACCAAATGTTTCTTTATGGATGATGAATGTTAATGTATAAAGCACTAATTAACAGTATGCCGCTAAAGTTCCCCCAAATGCAATATCAGTAGGAGAACTTCATTTTTGGTGTAATTCATCCAATGCCTGGTTTCTGCAGTGATGGGCAACACCTCTGAAACGACATGTGTGTGTCTGTGCACAGTGTTTTTGGTGAAGTTAGGAATACCATGGAGAGACCGACTTCTGGAAATGTAAAAGACAAACTGTAATTTGTAATTATTATTACGGAGAACGGAATTATGTACGTTGAAGTCACAACGAGAGGTTAGATGTGTGTGTGTTCCGATGCTGTCAGTGAGCCTGAGATTTGCATCACAGCTTGATTTATCTTGCCAGTCACTAAAACAGATTCAAAGGTGCCCATATCACCCAGGAGAGTATAAAGCAATGAAGGGGCACTTCGACGATTTTCCACCTTAATCCTATCGTTCTGTTGTGAGGAGGACAACATGTGATAATTGGACATCTAACTCACTGACGAGAGCTCAGTCGGATTGGGTGACGTCAGCGAGAGGAGAGCAGATCTCTAGCGAACTGCAGACACTATTTGCTCAACCATTTCTTCAACTGTCCTTGAGTTGGGCTCTATTACGGTTGAAGATAGTTGAGGAAATAGTCGCTAGAGGTCTGCTCTCCTCTCGGTGACGTCACCCGATGTGGCTGAGCTCTCGAGACACCGAACACGTTGGTGAGCTACATGTCCCTTTATCACACGTCACACGTCCTCCTCCTCCCAACAGAACACCTTGGTGAGCTACATGTCCCTTTATCACACGTCCTCCTCCCAACAGAACACGTTGGTGAGCTACATGTCCCTTTATCACACGTCCTCCTCCTCCCAACAGAACACCTTGGTGAGCTACATGTCCCTTTATCACACGTCCTCCTCCCAACAGAACACCTTGGTGAGCTACATGTCCCTTTATCACACGTCCTGCTCCTCACAACAGAACACGTTGGTGAGCTACATGTCCCTTTATCACACGTCCTCCTCCCAACAGAACACCTTGGTGAGCTACATGTCCCTTTATCACACGTCCTCCTCCTCACAACAGAA
Organism: Notolepis coatsorum; assembly: GCF_963971535.1. Lineage (NCBI taxonomy): Eukaryota > Metazoa > Chordata > Actinopteri > Aulopiformes > Paralepididae > Notolepis > Notolepis coatsorum. The sequence goes on along the minus strand of NW_028170905.1, from coordinate 70,106 downwards.
CACGTTGGTGAGCTACATGTCCCTTTATCACACGTCCTCCTCCCAACAGAACACGTTGGTGAGCTACATGTCCCTTTATCACACGTCCTCCTCCCAACAGAACACCTTGGTGAGCTACATGTCCCTTTATCACACGTCCTGCTCCTCACAACAGAACACGTTGGTGAGCTACATGTCCCTTTATCACACGTCCTCCTCCCAACAGAACACGTTGGTGAGCTACATGTCCCTTTATCACACGTCCTCCTCCTCCCAACAGAACACCTTGGTGAGCTACATGTCCCTTTATCACACGTCCTCCTCCTCCCAACAGAACACGTTGGTGAGCTACATGTCCCTTTATCACACGTCCTCCTCCTCCCAACAGAACACGTTGGTGAGCTACATGTCCCTTTATCACACGTCCTCCTCCTCACAACAGAACACGTTGGTGAGCTACATGTCCCTTTATCACACGTCCTCCTCCCAACAGAACACGTTGGTGAGCTACATGTCCCTTTATCACACGTCCTCCTCCCAACAGAACACGTTGGTGAGCTACATGTCCCTTTATCACACGTCCTCCTCCTCCCAACAGAACACGTTGGTGAGCTACATGTCCCTTTATCACACGTCCTCCTCCTCCCAACAGAACACGTTGGTGAGCTACATGTCCCTTTATCACACGTCCTCCTCCCAACAGAACACGTTGGTGAGCTACATGTCCCTTTATCACACGTCCTCCTCCTCCCAACAGAACACGTAGGTGAGCTACATGTCCCTTTATCACACGTCCTCCTCACAACAGAACACCTTGGTGAGCTACATGTCCCTTTATCACACGTCCTCCTCCCAACAGAACACCTTGGTGAGCTACATGTCCCTTTATCACACGTCCTCCTCCTCCCAACAGAACACCTTGGTGAGCTACATGTCCCTTTATCACACGTCCTCCTCCCAACAGAACACCTTGGTGAGCTACATGTCCCTTTATCACACGTCCTCCTCCTCCCAACAGAACACCTTGGTGAGCTACATGTCCCTTTATCACACGTCCTCCTCCTCACAACAGAACACCTTGGTGAGCTACATGTCCCTTTATCACACGTCCTCCTCCTCACAACAGAACACCTTGGTGAGCTACATGTCCCTTTATCACACGTCCTCCTCCTCCCAACAGAACACGTTGGTGAGCTACATGTCCCTTTATCACACGTCCTCCTCCTCCCAACAGAACACGTTGGTGAGCTACATGTCCCTTTATCACACGTCCTCCTCCTCCCAACAGAACACGTTGGTGAGCTACATGTCCCTTTATCACACGTCCTCCTCCCAACAGAACACCTTGGTGAGCTACATGTCCCTTTATCACACGTCCTCCTCCTCCCAACAGAACACCTTGGTGAGCTACATGTCCCTTTATCACACGTCCTCCTCCTCCCAACAGAACACCTTGGTGAGCTACATGTCCCTTTATCACACGTCCTCCTCCTCCTCCCAACAGAACACCTTGGTGAGCTACATGTCCCTTTATCACACGTCCTCCTCCCAACAGAACACCTTGGTGAGCTACATGTCCCTTTATCACACGTCCTCCTCACAACAGAACACGTTGGTGAGCTACATGTCCCTTTATCACACGTCCTCCTCCCAACAGAACACCTTGGTGAGCTACATGTCCCTTTATCACACGTCCTCCTCCTCCCAACAGAACACGTTGGTGAGCTACATGTCCCTTTATCACACGTCCTCCTCCTCCCAACAGAACACGTTGGTGAGCTACATGTCCCTTTATCACACGTCCTCCTCCTCCCAACAGAACACGTTGGTGAGCTACATGTCCCTTTATCACACGTCCTCCTCCTCCCAACAGAACACGTTGGTGAGCTACATGTCCCTTTATCACACGTCCTCCTCCCAACAGAACACGTTGGTGAGCTACATGTCCCTTTATCACACGTCCTCCTCCCAACAGAACACGTTGGTGAGCTACATGTCCCTTTATCACACGTCCTCCTCCTCCCAACAGAACACGTTGGTGAGCTACATGTCCCTTTATCACACGTCCTCCTCCTCCCAACAGAACACCTTGGTGAGCTACATGTCCCTTTATCACACCTCCTCCTCCCAACAGAACACGTTGGTGAGCTACATGTCCCTTTATCACACGTCCTCCTCCCAACAGAACACGTTGGTGAGCTACATGTCCCTTTATCACACGTCCTCCTCCCAACAGAACGATAGGTTTAAGGTTGAAAATCAGCGAAGTGCCCCTTTAACATTTCTCATGTCTCAAATATTCAAAGGTTCTATAATTTATGAGTATAAAACATTAACATTACTCACTCAAAGGTAGTGAAATTAGTCTGGGTGTAACAAGTGTGTGGTGTGTGTGTGTGTGTGTGTGTGTGTGTGTGTGTGGTGTGTGTGTGTGTGTGTGTGTGTGTGTGTGTGTGTGTGTGTGTGTGTGTGTGTGTGTGTGTGTGTGTGTGTGTGTGTGTGTGTGTGTGTGTGTGTGTGTGTGTGTGTGTGTGTGTGTGTGTGTGTGTTGCGTGCGCGCGGTGCGTGTGTGCCGTGTGCGTGTGCGTGTGTGTGTCTGTGTCTGTTGTGTGTGTGTGTGTGTGTGTGTGTGCCCCTCCACCAGAGACCATGTCTCTAGACAGCACCTTGCCCAGTCCCAGCTCCCTGTCCTCCTCCTCCATGGGCT